>NC_091143.1:21723194-21970694 GCF_041381155.1 Argopecten irradians | reverse complement strand
GCTGAATTGATGACAATGCATGGAACCTCACATCTGGTTCTCCATTGTGTGTTCCATGCTAAAGATATGAAGACGTAAATATTATGTAATTAGGCTTTTTTTTCAGTTAATCACATTCTCTCGAAAATGATTGTTCATTTTATAACGTTCATTTCTATACGGATATACTGCAAAACCGACATGCAATACTGACTTTGAATTATCCTCAAAATACAAATGTCATTATAATCTGTGCCAACTTTTCAAAACTCTTTACAACAAATAAGAACTTTAGAACCGTAACAATAAAAAACTTATGAATGATGAATATACTACGTAGCTCAATAGGGGAGGTAATAATATTATGCATAACTGTCCATTTGGGTACAATAAAGGGTTTTATATGTTCCGGCTTTGATTTTGTTTATTTCCTTAAGGTATCTAATATCAATTTATTGATGATAAAGAATGCTTTAAAATGTTTACTAATAGACTTTCGTAATCGTTCCAATAATATGTATGTGAATTGATAAACTACTGGACAGGTGGTCAGTTTCTGTGTGATATGTGGATAATTAGCATTTTTTGTCCAATAGGAATTCTGGTTGCATATCAAACAAGTAATATTGTTATACAGTAGTTCTATTTTTGTTTATGCATTTTATTTAGAAAAGAAAAAAATGTCTCTAAATACTACTCAACCTCACCCTCAGGATCATGAGTGCAAATCCTATGTGTGACAGATACCAGATACAGACGACCGCTGGTTGATGGTGTTTCTCCGACTTTTTCTCACCTCCTAAATTCTGGCTTGTCATTGTATGACTCTGGTTGTTAATAAAACATTAAAACAAATAAACAAACAATTTTTAAATAACACTTTAAAGTCGGAGTCATGCGTTATCTAAATGTATGAGGATATATAAGTAATACTGATGTCACTAATCCGTGATAAGAAATGCAAGGTACATGGTATTTTATACGACATTATACGTGATTCCTACTACCTTGTTACGATGACCTTACATTGTTACATGTTTGGTAAGGTAATTATATCTGACGTTTAGTGGTCCGCTACCATTAATACATTAATATTTTCATGCCTGGAATATCAAACTGGATTAATGACCTCACCACACAATACACAAGCATAGGAACCATTGGTGCTTTAAACATTTAATGATAGATATCCACTTGTAGATCATGCAATAAGATGACAGCTGTGAGGTCTTTTTTTGGTCGTTAATAGAAGAAAGTTATTCTTTTTTCGTGGGAGAGTTCGTATCATAAATTATACATTAGTCCTGTGGACTGTCAATAGTATTGAATTTATAATTAATTTTATCATTTGTTTAAGTTAAGGTTCCTTCAGCGTTCGCTATACATTCATAGAAAGCGTAGGCACAGAAGTGGTCCCAAAAGAGAAGATGGAGATAAAGAAAAAAACAAAGGATGATCTGTTTATTGACATGATTAGTAAATTTCACTAAACAATAAACTTACTTTTCCGAAACACCTTGTTGTTTCCTGATACATTGGGGCTGTGGTGGCCGATCGGTTAAGTTCTTTCAAGATATTACCACAAACCTTTCATTGTAATTCCTTGTACGGCATCTGCCAGGTATTGACAGTTGGGTGGTGTTTTTTTCTCCAGGTACTCTAGCTTTCCTCCACCTATTGACCTGGTAAGTCCTTTAACTAACACTGGCTGATAATAGGATGTTAAATCGATCAAACCTTTCCTATAGAACATTGTTATTGTAAGCGATACTATTATTTCCAACTTTTTCACATCAGCAAACCTGAGGCTAATACTTGTGTAGTTAATTGCAGGTAATTAAAAATATATCAATCCATGTGAACATGGAAATTCATCATTTCGCAAAAATAATTAGCAATCACCTTTGTGGTAAAATTGATGGCAGAAAATGATAACGATTATCGTTTACATATATTATTTTGCTCTCAACTGCAGACATTGGAAAATTGTTTCCATTTCGTTATTTTGTCGGCTTTAAGTATTTACCTAAACTATTTTTAGGTTGTTTACCTGTTGATAAATCCAATATAGACTAATCAACAGGAAGACCTAGTTTCATAATTAATTGGGTTAATTAATCAGTAGACCGTGACACATATTATTCACAGCTTCAAATAAGGAAACGTTTAGGATCGCACCCTTAAGAAAAGTAAATAGATGTGACAAGCATGGTGCATAATATTGGAGCCATGAATATTAATTGTTATGAGATAAAAGTTTACAAATATATTACTGAGTGCATCCTGTGTCTGACATGGAAGCGATGTTATGAAAGACGCCGAAATATTCTCTTAAATTGAATATAAAAATCATGTGATATAATTTAATTGTTGACATGTATTACACGTTTTCTGTCAAAGGTTTTGTTAATTAGTATAATTAATTAATGACTTGTTTACCTAGCAGTCTGGAGGTAAATGTACGTGTTGAGTATATCAATGAGGCTATACGGTGATGGGGTGGTACGAAAATAAAGACATAGTGCCGAAATCATATCACATAGGGTGTAAGATAATTGTTAAGCGTAGAAGAAAATTCAAACCTAATACTATATAACATGTAAGTAAAGGGCAGCAAATGTGTTTAGTCTGTAGCTTTGTGTTATTATTATTCAAAGATAATCTACAGTTACAAGATGTAGTTTCCATATTAATTCTTATTTGACAATAACAATGATTAGGCCATATAGGATTGCATGATATCATTTTTTAAAGTTAAATCAAAATTACCCCTTTTGCATATGATGACGCTTCTTAGTTTATTCTTTATTTATAATTTATTTAACTGTAGTATTGTCTAATCGCTTATGTAATATGCAGACGATATAGTTTTGAAAACGTTGTTCAAGGTTTTGAATCTTACCCTGTATTTTTTATGTTGTTTTTTGTATTGTATCCTTATTCAATACTTTCACTGTTTAAACAAAATGTATTACATAGTTGTTTCACCATTTATATCAATAAGCTAAATTGAAGACGACATATGTAATCTCGTTAAAATATTTTCTGTTAAAAACTACATGATTGTTTGTCAAGAGAGGCAATGAAGCGGAATAGTAACACGGAATTCAATTTTTTTTCAAATGGCATATATCCTGACAAAATGCAGTTTGTTTGTGCTTTCTCTGCTATGAAAATTCATGGTAGCATGCATGGTGACATAAAAGAAGCGGTTTCAGTTTGAACAATTTGTGTTGAAAGACCAAAGTTTGACAATATTTAATACACAAACCTATACATGTAAATAAAGAAAAGAATGTTTTCCAAATATTACCAGGGTGGGGAATCACGTGACTCAACATGATATGTTTCACGGAAAGATGGCGAAAATCCTGCCACTTCAGACATATTTTTCCGGGTAGAACAGCTTATATTACCATTCAATCCTTATAATTTGTAGCCTAAAACCATCTGTGCATTGGTATAAATTTAACTTTGTACTCTCGTGTACGAAATCTTAGTAGTTTTGGAGAACATTCTGCAGAAAGATTGTGCGTTCGTTGATTTGTAAGTAAATTTTCCTTTGTCCGTAAAGCATATACAAGCTAAAATCGACTAACGCACAATTTAGGACATATAGAAAATACAGCTAGCGCCGTCATATTCATAATGACACACAAAAAATACAGCTAGCGCCATCATATTCATTAGGACACACACAACATACAGCTATCATATTTTAGCGTAACACAAATTGCGTGCACCAAAAGAGTTGTGCTGTAAAATATGATTCCCACTAAAATATATGTGGTAAGAGTATGATCATTATAGTGGTAGTGGAGATTTCAACAGACGTTTGGCAAAATTTCAATGAAAAGGTCAAACCATACTCGGTAATAAACACTAACTTGTTACCTTAAAAATGACAAATTTATGTGCACGGTAGAACGTATCTTATGGTCACTTACAGACATGTAAATGTTGTATAATTATAAAAGTTTTCTTTTCTCTGAAATCTAACAGATAATCAGAAGAAAAGCTTCTTCCCACATTCTGTCATTTACTATATATCATTAGAAAGCCACAAACTTTTATTGTTTTTTTTTCTGATTAGAATTTAAAGCACGCGCTGGTTCAATAATACAATTAATATTAAATTATAGGTTTTTAAATGTAGTTTTACAGCGATCACTTGTCAAGTAATAATCACCATGTCATAGATATATGTCAGAAAGTACGTGTAATACCAAACGATCTGTAACAAGGAAACAGCGTAAAGATCAAAGGTCAACACATCTCAACACGTGTTCTAAAACCGTCTATCACTTCTATGTTAGGGTCTGCGGGACAGTTCGTGTCATATTAAACTTCAGGGCATGTTGATATAAAGCATTCCGTTACCAACCACAACCACTTCTTGAAAGGTTTATGAAATTGACGTGGTTTATGGTAAAATTGTTTAAAAGTATTCATAATTCATATTGATTTATTACATTTTGTATTTTGGAAAACTAAAAAACCAGCATTTATGAAAAAATAGAAAAACTTAAAAAAGATAAAAAGGAATGAAGGGTAGCATGGCTATTTATGCATTATTCAGTAAACTATTTGCTTTATCCAATTAACCTCTCCCAGAGAGGGGGAATGGTTATTAAAACCTTGGCAATTGAACTAGAAACAAAAGATGCCTATAAAAGTTGTGTCCAGTGTCATAATGATTGTAATGAAGTATGATACATAATGGTTAATATTGAGGTAAACCATCATATCAGGAAATACAAAATGTGTGATAATCTACATATTTACAGATTAAGTCTAGGGAAGGGCTTTGCTATTACCATGAACATAGTCTGACTTTATCATAACCTATTCCTTACTCTAATAAATTTCATCCGCGATATTCCAGGGGTTACTTGCACTGATTAGCTGAATAAGAAAGGAACAAATAATTTTCTCTTTATTTGAAATAGGTTACTCCTGTTTCATGAAATAATAATAATAAAAAAAATGTTTTATTTGCTCCCGCCCAAAGGTACGTATATATTAATTTACAGTGTACCAAAATTGTCCGGACTTTGTGTTTTCAATAACCACCCGAGCAAGTCATGTGAAAACGATGCCATTTCAACGCTTTGTTCAACATCTTCCGTAAGCTGAATATTCACCTCATTTCATGTCATTTCTTTGCTCCCATTATACTTCAATTTCCGTACATTGGTGGAATATTGTTTTCCTTACCTTTTACATTTCACATTTTCCTGTATTTATTTTACTTGGTGTGACTATTTGAAGGATATGTATTACAAAACCAACATTCGAGCTTACTTATGTGATGTTTCGATGGAGTAAGATAAAAGTGTAGTGTACAATGTTTTGTATTGATAGATAAGTAATATAACGATCATGCACAGACTTTATAAAGCATATCCTTATATAAGCTATACTTTACAAGCTGAAAATAATTACAAAGAACTCTTATGAACAATTATATGGTAACATGTTAGTTGATTTGACTGACAGAAAATCATACTAATAACATTTTACAAGAATGAACAGATTGAACAATAAACGTTGAAAACCGAATCTTTCAAGAACATAGGAAGCAATTTTAGCCTAGAACATTATATACCGATTCTGTAAAGTCCCTCAGAGTTGTAACTGTTATGTTTATATTAAGACTAGTACATGTTTGCAAATATAAATATTGTAATATTGCATCTTTGTTGTAAGCAGCTTAAAGTAATGTTTATACATATACAGATGTAAAAGATATAATTAGATATCGGATATATGTCGCCAAGTGATAATTTTGCGTACCAAATGCAACAAATTCTTACATAGCCTCGAGCTAGACTTCACTTGAAAGCCCAGAAAAGACATTCGATAATGCAAATGTGCCAGCATTGTTTACATAAATAGATATTTTGTACATGCACAATGACTACATCTGCATTTATAGTCGTAAAAAGAAGCAATACACGATATTGACTTTTGTTGAAGACATTTTTAGAAGCTACGACTGCATAACGAGAAATAAAAATAAAATCTTAATGCTAAAGATGCATGGATGAAATTATTGAACGTAGACGTCAGAATGTTCTTTTTTATGCCTTCAGTCAGGATAACCCCTAAAATAGAAACCATGGGATGATTAATACGTTACTTAACGTGTGTCACCAGTAGAGACTTGCTGTCACTACTGTATGCGATTACAAAATCCTGCATTTATGTAATGTTTAAATGTCATGGAGGCTATCTTGCTTGTAAAAAGAGGGTGGTTGTGTGGCAGTTAATAAGATTTACAGCCACTGGTTCCAGTATTGACTACATGACCTGATGTACCGTTCATGTTTAACAAGATCAGACATAAATTACTCGTCTTTTCTAGGTGTGCTGTGTCATGCCCTTTGTGATTTATACGTATTCAGGTCCTCGCCATAATTAACATACATCTTGTTAACATTTCAATACTCCTTGCTACAATTACTTCTCATTGATGTTAAGTATTATGTACGACGTATCTGTTACATCAGTAAAGGAGTAGATATGATAGCACCAGTATATGGCCTTAATTTTTCAGGCTGAAAAAAATAACTCTGATCCGCATCAATTTCACATCAAGAAATACTCTCATACTTGCCATTCATCAAAACATAACTTTTTATAACCATGTACACGATGTGCTCCACCTACATATGTATGTCGTCATCAAATTGATGATTTATCTCTTCTCGCCAAATTTTGCCAGAAATTCATCATTTTTAGGTTAGAAAAGGCTTGAAATGGATTTGGCCGCCACCTTGGAGCAACTTTATATTTTGCATAGATATGTGTAAAAACACGATACACAACGTGTGAAAATCTCTTTCTGCTCCACGAAGGCGGCCACATTTATTTTTAAAGAAAACCACTCAAAAAGTATGATTTTTCAAGGATTTTTATGAAAAATGAAAGCGGGAAACTGAATGTTGATGACGTCATAATGAACATAATTGGCACATGCGGAATATTTTCGGGATGTAATGTGTTAGCAAATGTGTTTTGAGGCCATATTCGAGTCTTAACGTACCTTCTCCTTTACACTTAGACTTAAGGATGTTGGTCAAAAACATCATTCGATATGTTGCTTAGTTGGTCATTTGACCGTATATGTAACAGTACTGCAATATCGATATTGACACGAGGTTTGTAATTGGATAATCAAGCGTTACCGAAGACTCTTAAAATGCCCTCTTCCTTTCCGAAACAAAAATTAAAAAAATCAAAAAAACATTGAAAGCTATACATTCGAAAAGGATCAGATTGCAACATCAAGCAAATGCAGGTTTTCCTGTATAACTTATCATAACAGTGATAATTCATTTCGCTGTTTTGCCGTCTGACGCAGTGATAGTCAACTAGCGAGAAAGATAATAAGAAAATTCACGTTTAAAAGGCTGTGATAAGTGTTATATCAATGATAAGCTAGTAACAATTTCGAATCTTTCTCTTTTTAAAAAATGAAAAGCCATTTTGGAAAGGTGGTAGGCCTTTAACAAATGAATGAAAAAATGCGTTCCTGATTACATGTCGAAGTAATTGCAATTGGTCTTTCTTTACGAGTATTTCAAAATAAGTGTCTTGAACTAACACGACATTTAAGCATTGATGTCACTATTTGTTAATTTCATTAATTTGGTTTTTAAACATATTTTGTGATTTCCAAACTATGAGATGTTTGCAATTTTCATTTCATAACCCTCTGAATTGTTAAAACATAGTGATATCAATGCTTTTAACTGATTATACGGACTACATGACAAACTATTATAAGTCAATGTCTCTATTGTAACGTCAAGCTAAAATTGTTATTTTCCAGCGCCATTCCTTTTTCAAATTATAACACCGACCAATCATAGAGTCAGATTAAGTATGAAAAAAAAGATGATTGTGATTTAAAAGACACAAAGACAGCGTAAATGCTAGATAAAACGTTGTTTTATGAGAGCGGACACATTGATCTCTCCAGCTGATAGAGTTCACATACCTTGCTGTTTTGATAGAACATTTGAAGTGTGGATTATTGGTCTATGTCTTCAATCGAAATAATTCAGTCTGATAAATTACTAATATTAGATAATGAAGACACATACAGGCGAGTAAAAACTTCAATATTTATTAAAACATGTAACGAAAATCCTCTAATTCACTCATGTACACTCTCTCAAAAACAAGCATGCGACATAAATAAATAAATGGTCAGTTACAAACATCTACATTTACACAAAATGTGAATGACGTACTATTTGCTAAATTGTAGTAATTAATAAAAAATGGATTTATTAGGTTCCCCCATCTTGATAAGTAACAAGTCTTAAGGAAACATTAAAACACCGAATAAAAAAACCTCGTTCATCACACAATCAAGCTATCTTTAGCTCTATTACATCTATTACATAAGATATCTCTGTCTAACATATTACTAGCATTTCACAGCAAGAATGAAGGAAAGTAAGAACACTCCATTATCGTAAAAATTTACATCAAAGTGCAAATATGTTATTCCAGAAATAGTGTCGATTAATGCAGGCGATGTAAAAGAATAATTTCCTGGTTTTGTGTTTTCATTTAAAATGTATAAACCTTCAACTTAATGGGTTTTTTCAGGAGTGTAAGATAAAATTTACCAATGACTTCTAGTTATAAAATGATACTTTATATCTATGAAATGACTGGTGGTTAATGAACATTTTATTGTACGCTATAATATATGAATTATCCACACATGGTCTAATTAATAGTCAACTTGCGCTCAAAACTACCATCCAGTTCAGCTCAATCCTTTACACTGCCTTTCGTCGTATTTTTTTATGCGTGGAATGCTATCCGAAGCTGTATAATATCACAGAATACAGCAGTGTTATTGACGTGTAAAGCATCTAATAAGGACATGGCATTGTCATTTTCTGAGTTATCGCCCGACTCTGAGGACAGCAGACACAGATAGAAGCAGTCATTTTTTATCTGTGTACTTTTGCACTTAGTGGTACATGTATGACGTATGTTCCTTCAAATGAAGATTGGATTGGTAACGTAATCTGAAATATGAATAAATGAAATAAATTAGAATATGGAATTATGTTTCCATATGTCTGCTGATAGACAATTCGTGATGGTTTTGGTGGGAGGGGTGGATGAGGTGGAGGACAGGTATTTGTAAGCATTCGTTTTTTAATTTTCCTATAACCCGAATATGTTTCCAATGTATGACCACTCAGTAATGTTGTCTTAAACATGTTTCTGGTATTGTTAAGCATGGAAGCTGAATCACGGCGATTTCAATAACGTATCAAATACATATTTATATTCGTGCCATTTTAATGACACCTATTTTTTACATGTTGAATTTAAATGCTCTAACAATTACGATTTGCACAACCAAGCTGTTATATGCAATGATACTTTTGAGATTACATAAACGTTTGAAAACAAACAGTTTATATGATCGGAACGTAGGTAAAACATTTTTAAGGCATATAAAGAAACATCGAAGTGGACACTTCGGTACTTTATTTTATTACAAGACATGGGCGATATAAATAATATGAGTTGGTTTCTGTCATTTCCAAGGTGCAAAATTGTGTATTTAGTTGACCAAAACATTAGTCGGTTTGGGCATATTATGTAATTGTAAAAGTTAGTGATGTGTAAAAGCGAGACATATGGCATAAAAAGGGAACCAACATATAGAAACACGCAACTAAAATGACAACCTAATCTGACATTCAAATGACACCTGAAGTTTCATGTCTAGGATTTTAATTAACAGTTCTGTTTGGTTAATGTGATTAGTGTTAATCGTCTAGATTAAAATGTGCAACAACTAGAATTAATACCTTCCTCCAGTACCTGAAGTGTTATCTAATGTATAAAACCTGTTATTGTTCTATGCTTAGAACACACTGACGGCGTTTCTAAATAACTTAAATCTAAATATAATTACTTGGTTAAGGGTTAAACAGATGTGTGCGGATCTGAGTAATAATAAGAACTTACAGGAAATAAGAACTCGATAAAGCGTGAACAAGTTAACATTGAGGTGACTCTGGACCATGTTAAAACCTACTAGACCTGTCACCTAACCCATCCTTACCTTTCTCAGCGGTTTTTACTCTCTGTTGGCAAATATATTATGTTAAGCTTTAATGAAAAAATATTTAAAGTGGTCATGATTACTTCAAACTGCTTAATGTAATTTTCTTCGCCGAAATTATGTTCTATGATAAAGTAAAAACATTACACTGATTGTTGAAGTAACTGCTGTAAACCAGTTTTCTTTCGCGTACCATTTCCTTTCGTGAATTTTGCGATCCAGGGAAATACTGAAAAGCTTATATCTGCGATTTTATTTCCATTTCACTTCTCATGAGGTTTTAAATCCGCTGATAAAAAAGTGTGAATTTATTTTGAAATGGAAGTAGCGAATTTTAAAAGCCACGGCAGAAAGTTGATTTACAGGAATTCTCAAGAATCGCAGAATCTTTTTTCAACTAGAAAGAATAAATTTACTTTTTAATTAAAACAATATTGATTTAATTATCATAAAACACAACTTCTAAAAGCTACTTACGTATTTGTTTATGCGGCCAGGACCTATACGTTGGCAGGATATGGGTGTTGATTGAAGGGAGCTGGCTTGTTCTAGTGGCTGAGAATGGCCACTGGTGTATTGTAGATATCGGGATGGGTCTCATGGTTCCAGTCCCGTGGGTGGAGTGGAGCTGTGGGATGAAGCTATGCCTCCCAGTATTCACAGAGGAATGGCCTAGTGAACGCTGTGCTGGTCGATGGACACTGTTCATATGAGATGGCAACACGTTTGTATGGACTTTTGAAACAGCTGAATTGATATGACTGGGATCGTATCGTCTTGCTCTCAAAAGTTGCAGCAATAACTGGTAGTTGTTATTTCGGATGTGTGGGAGCCTGTTATTGCTTGTTGATTCATGTGGTCGCCGTATGGGTGTTGGTTTAAGTTTTGTTGTTACAACTGGTTTTATTACGGAGGATTTGGGCATTTCACTCCTTCCTCCTAATTTGGCCTTTGAAATGCTAGGTATGATTTTCTTTTCTTTTGTTTGCGGAGCAGTTATCTTTTTCCTAAGCTCATATACCGTTTGTCTTGTTTTCAGGATGTTAAGTAATCTCTGCATATATAATTTACCCGGCTTATTTAATTGCTTCTGGGCTGGACGTTGTGTAATTGTTTTCTTTGGATTCGCAGCCGGAAAGGCGTGTTGGAATTTGGTGTTTACTTTTTGTTTTGATAGAAATTCTTTTCTCTTGTTTGCTTTTAGAATATTTGTCAAGGCATTCCATAATGCCTTTGAAATTCCTTTTCTAGGCTGATTGCTTAATGTTCCAAAACCTGGTGTGGAAATAGATTTCTCATTTGTGCGTAGTTGTGGACTGCGTCTTAATTCGGGTTCAAACGGTAAAATCGTACGTGGAAGCAAGCTCCTTCCCTTGGACCCATGAGCAATTTGTTGTAACGGATTTATTTTGTTTTGTTCTTTGTTAACTTTTGTTTTCCTGAGTATTTTAGTTTGTGATTTAGTTTGAGTGTCATCTGATTGGCTCTTTACTAAAGAAGATTGGGCTTTGTGTTGTTTATTGTTTTGCTTTAACAGTCGCTGGATAATTTTTCGAACATCAGGTCCTTTGTGTTCTTTTTTTCCATTTTTCAGTTTATCGTCAGGAGATAATCCCATGGCCAGAACAGGCCCACTTATTTCGATCTCTCCATTTGGAGGAGGGTTTTCTACCGGACCAAACAAAACAGGTCCAACGAAAAAGCCATCATCGCTGTTAATGTCACTCCCAGATGCGATAGGATTGATAAAAGGCAATGGCGGATGATCACTATTTTCAATCGCATCTTGAAACAATTCATTCATGTTCGGAAGATTTGGCTGGTGTGAGGTAGGTGGGTGTTGATGATCGTTGGATGAAGCTTCCGGTAATGCTGCAATAGGCACCACTGCGTTCGTGACCGGATCCAGGAAGTGGAAAGCAGCATTTGGGTCACCTGATGTTTTACGTGAAGAAATTGAAGAGGTTTTACCAGCGCGACCTGAGGATACAGAGCCAACACGGATAGCATTTTTCTTGTCGCCAACCACTGCAGCTATTTCAGGAATTGGATCAATATGTTTTTTAACTTTAGCTACGGCGTTTTCCCAAGCGTGGTGGGCCTTTCTTAGGACGTCAGACGATACGTTGTAAAATGGATCAACTGGCCTATGCGTTTTTGGATCAAAGAAGATAGAATTGTTGTTAACAAGAGTTTCATTTTCGATATCTTCATTTGTAGCAATCACTGCAGGTGGGGTTACAGGATTCGTTGGTACTATCCTCTTTCGATTTTTTGTTTCTTTATGTGATTCTTTAGATGGTGAAATACGATTAATTATACTATTTCGTATTGCGGACTTCTGGTTCTCAAAAATTCGAAGTTTTGCGCTTTCCCTGTTTGTTTCAGCGATTGGGCTATGCAAATCGTTGTTGTGAACAGGAGCATCTAAGTGGAAGTTGTGCGAAAGATCTTGAGATAAATCCACGTCCGCTCTGCTGAGTGAACCGGACATTCCCATGTGACTCCCTAAGATAGACCTATGTCCGAAGTGTCGACCATGCGCATCATGTCCAGATGGTCTAGAATGAGAATGTTTATCTGAAGATAGCAATTTTTCTCTAATAGCTTTTTCATCCAACACAATGTGGCCTGTCCTGCTGTCCGTATGTAGATTGTCATGATGATGAAACCAGTTTTTGTCAAAATGTTTGGTCAACGAGTGGCCATGTTCCTTGTGTTTATTTCTACCTATATCCATACCGGTGTTTTCTATAGCCGTCGTATCTAAATGGAAGCTTTTCAGTAGACCTTGATTTGCTTTCGGAATATCTACGAGACCATTGACACTTCCTATAAGAGCATGCGTTAGTCCAGGTTCATCCGAAAGAGGGTTCATTCCTTCTAATGGTTTGAGTGCATCTTTACCTCCATTTAAACTAACCAATGCTTCTCGGATTTGCTCTAACAACATTTTACGCTCCTGCTCTGGATCCGAAACAGTTGATATATGCTCGGATCCTGAAAGTCCAAATGATGTTGGAGAGGGTATTTTCGATCCAGTATTCCATATGCTGTTTTGAGATTCTTCAGCTTTCGTGGTATGTATTTCACTGATTGCAGCGGTTGATATTCTCGCCTTTGGTGGCTTCACCCCGACTTGTTTGGAATTTTCATGTGCAATGATAGCATTCCGTACATCCGTCTGTTCTGTATGGAATGGAAATCGTGTACATCTGCTTTTGCTTTCATGGAATCGTGAGGAAGATGTGGCTCAATAGGATGGAGAATCCCTTCATTTACATTTTCTTGTGGAGGAATAAGTTCAGACGGACTAGGAGAGATAAAGAATTTGGGTTTAGGATGAGTTGGAGAAGCTTCAGATCTCCCAATGTCAGCAGCGCTTTCGCCTACTTTACTTTGTTCTGTATTCAGTGATGATCCTATATGAGTGTTTGTAGTTTCAGAATGTACTTCAGATATGGAACTTTGTCCAATTTTCTCATGGCGAGGCATGTGAGTTTCAATAGCCGATAATGCCGGTGGAAGAAGCAGAGGGTCAAAGTTTGATGTTGGGGGAAATGTAACTTCTTCAGCATTGCTTTGACTCCATGGGTCCAAAATATTATTGTTTGATGTGCTAGATTTAAGTCCACTGTTCTGTATGTTTGGTTCTATTGTATCCAGCGACGACGGTGTCTGTACAGGCTGTGCGGCACCATTCGCTTCAGCAATGTGCACTGCATTTGAATGCGATACACTGGAAGATTCCGACACCCTTGATGACGTTGCAGATATCGCCGATTCTGTATTAGCTATGGTCTTTATCACTTCACTATCAAGAATGTTATTGCCTGATACATTATCAATAGTATGTTTAGTTGCATCAGCTCTTAATTCCAATTCGGTAGGAGGTGCATTAGTTCCTTCATTGTCGATTTCATGGTTTGAAGTTTGCGTTACTGGTAAACTGTTCTGTGTAGATAAAGCGCCATGTTTATCATGTGAAGCGAGTTTTAGTGTATTCGTAAAGCTTCGCGATTTAACAACTTCATTCTTCAGCTCTGCTTTGACTATTTCAGGGTTTTTAATCTCTGATCCTGTTATAATGTCCAAAGATTGTGATACTTCACGGTTCACTGACGGTTTCATTGTTGTTGCGTCTACCTTTCCTACATTTAAAGCCTGGTTACGAGTATTCCCAACCGGCAATTCAGGAGCTTCAGCATGTTCCCATGGTAAAATATTCTGGGATTCCAAAGCTTCATTATTTGCTGTTTGTCGTGTTGTGGCTTCGTTAAGCTGTGTATTTACCGCTGTATGTCCGACAGTCTTATCTTCAACTAACAATACTGGGGCCTTGCTATTCTCCCAAGGGAAGATGTTTTCTGACTGGAATACTTCAGTATTTACCGTTTGTTTGATCGTCTCTGTACCACTTTTTACTGGAACAGATTTTGTATTTTCAGTTTTCTTGTTCAGAACCGTATTGGCCTTTTCAGAAATATCTGTCAGCTCAGTTTTTGATATTTCAGGTTTTAAATTTTGCTGACTTGATGCAAATTCTGTCACGTTGAGTTCTACATTCACAGCTGGATTTTCTGGAGTCCCATTATCACCATGAATGAGGTATTCATTGTTTTCCAAAGTTGTCGGTGGCGATACCATAGACGTCGACACAGATTCATGTTTACCATTGATTGTCATTATGTCAGTTTGTTTAGTAGTTTGTTCAATTGTTGATGTCCATGGTCTCCAACTAGCGAAAAATCCTTTGGATTGCAAGCTCTTTAGGTCATTTCCTGTTGGCAGTTCCATGTGTAAATCGTTCATAAAGGAATCGGCAGAAGATGAAGATTTGTTCTTGGTCATGTCTACTGATTCAGGCGGTACGTCTAAGATATTTACGTCAGGTTTACCAATAGGCTTTCCACTGTTGTTTGGAGCAGTTGCCTGTCCTGCAAACCATGATGGAGAAGTGTCAGCCAAAATAGGTTCCACCCATGACGACCATCCAGCCGCTGTACTAGGTGTTACTGGACTCTGAACCTGTTTATCTGTCGTCTTAAGATGGAAGCTGTTAGCCAAATGATTATCCGTCGTTACAACTTGAACAGGGATTGGGGTACTAGTTTTGGGTATAGATATAGGCGTAGTCATCGTGATTTGGTTAACAACAGAAGTCGCTTTCTTCTTTGTCTTAGTTACCTGTACGGGATCTGTCGAAATTTCGGCCATTTTCATCGGTCCAATACTAGTTCTCACTATTGTGTTTTCCGTCCAGGTGAGATCAGGGGATGGTTCTACAGCAGCGTTTAACCATGGAAGCTCTGGTTCATTGAAATACCTGTTTGGATTATTAATTGGAGCATCGTGCAATTCATTTGCGTTGGATGTGACAGCATTCTGAGATAATTCATCCCCATTGACACGCTTTTCAATAACAATGTCAATCCTATCCCCGACTTGTCTGGGATTAGCCTTTACAAGGTTCCTCCAGCTCCTGGAGACACCAAGCGGGGAACGCTGCTTCTTTTTCTTACTTCCGCGCGCAGGAATTTCTATAATTTCCTGCGATGACATAGACGTACTAAGAAAATCAATACCTGACGGTAAGGGTGGGAAATCCTTTTTCGTCTTTGGCTTTGTACCACCTTTTATCTCCTTCTTTGGGACGTCCGAGATACCAACTAGGTCAGACGTCGGAGCAACAGGAAACTCACTTTTAATCACGTTATTCTTTTCGTTTTCATGATGGGTTTGTGTCAGACTTTCAACTAATATTTCCTGTGGTGAGGACAGGCTGTTGGCGGTTTCACGGCCTTTGGATTCGAATTGAGTTAAAGACATCAATGTTCCTTGTTGTTTGCCGAGGGCTATGTCCTGTGGGACAATCAATTGACCTGAGGATGGATTATTTATTAATCAGTTACATGTGTAAAAACGTGATAAAAAATAAAGTTTGCATAAATAAAACTACAATACGGAAATATCATTTTGATTGATAGAGTTATGACTTCGATTTGTTTATCATTTTATTTGTTATAATAAATTATGCTATCTTTGAGATGTATTTTGTTGCCCAATACAAGCACAATAAAAGTCGATTATTATTTTTGACACAAACAACACTGGGAAGCGTCACAGAATTTGATGTCAACCGATGACACAGTTCATTGTCTTTATGCTCGATATGCAGTATAAGATTGACCATGGTAGAAAGGTAGTATATATAACTGTTGGATAAATAAAGTTAAGAATATTATTTTCACACGCTTTTAAGTTTACGATTAGCATTTGCATATTTACTAAGTCATGTGTCTGTAATACTCAGAAATATATCTCACCCAGTGTCAAGCCGAAAATGGTCAGGAAAACTAATGCTGATGCTTCAATGGCTCCCATGTTGACTGCAAAGAAATTGTAAGTTCTAAAGCGAATGTTGAACAATTATACCGAAATTATGAAAATATAAATAAATTAATAACACCAGAAACTAAAATACTAAGATCGATAATGCTACCCTCACGGCGAATCAAATATTAACGATCTATATCCAAAGCATGCAGGAGACGACGGTATTGAACAACTACCTATGACATAAGCAATATTAATCTCACTGTCAGTGTTCTGCATTGATCTGAATATAATGAAACGCACATGCAATCAAGGTTATTATATGCATTCTGATAAAGCATTAAACGACAGTACTGTAACAAAATTATGTATAGGAAATTGTGTACCTTTTCGATCATATCAATCGCAATTACAATTTCGTTTCAAGACGAAATGATTACACACTACTTTTACCGTAATGTTTTTTTTTATAAAGCGTGGATACATATGGAGCTATGCTACATTTGTACACATCGACTTTTAACTAACACGGACGAGTCTGAAAAGTATTTCGTTTCTCTGATTCGATTATTCAAAATGTTTGTAATCTTGAAATCAAAGATAAGTATATTCTTAATTGTGTGAATGTGCAGCTGGCATAACAAAAGTACGTATGATTAGTCATTGATGAATTATCAATAAATATTCATAACATAAATTAATACGAGGCCAAAGGGCGCTAACCTTGGTCCTTCCCTCAGTGGGGGGTAAAGCGTGTTTTGAAAAACAATAATGTGATAGAAAAGAAACAAAAGTAAAGCTCAGATTTATAAACCAGACAAATTATTTCTTTAATAGGAACACTACATTGTATGTAAGTATGAGTTTAGGTGAGTAAATTAGATGTCAACAACACAAGGTGACGCTGGAAAGGTTTTGTAATAGAACCCTATTGTCAGGATAACAAGTCAGGCTGCTAAAATGACGAGGTCATGTCTGAAGAAAAGTTTGCTGTCATGTTCGTGAGATTGTCCATGAGAATTCTGACAGCGATTTCCAACTGATGTGACAGATCTAAACACCACTAAGGTAATTTGTCTTCGCGGGTTAATCCCGGTAAGCCTTCTTCAGAGAGGTTTTATATTCATGACTTTGATTAGAAATGGTGCACTCCCTCCAAGCCTTCAAATATTATAATGTTCGCACTAATTAACTTATGCAGCACTTTGTAGACCTATGCGAATCGAACCTATTCTATGTCAAAATGTAATTTAAAAGCTGTTTTGCATTATGTGAAAAAATGATTTAAATGAATGAATATATGAGGAACATTAAATACATGATATATAAGAGTTCGATATAAAATTCAAACTCGAGTTCTTCAAAACATAAATTACGAGGCATTGCCAAAAGAACTAAAAAAGAACGTAGGTATGTTACCTATTCTTTGCATTATAGTTTAATTTCTGTACACTCTACATTCTTAATAATCTAAAAACACTACTTGATCTCACACTTTTGAATTAGTGGATCGATTTATATGTTATTGCAATATAATGAATAAAGCCTCACAAAACGTATGAAGTCAATCCCAAACATGGAAAGTTAATATATATGTGTTTAGTGTAAATTACATAAAAGTTAAAATTTATTTTAGTATGGTTCTCTTGTTAAACCCTTGGTATTCTGCACATTCTATACCGAATGATGTTAACTATAGGAGGGAACATTGAAAAATGCTGCAACACGTTTTTAAGTGACAGTCAATTAATAAATATTTTTTTATCTTACTGCTCATTGTGATATACAAAATTATGTCTGATTTGCCTTTGTTTAATATCGAATATTATTTAAATTTATAAATAGACCCTTCGCAAGTTGTTCTTAACTCAATGGTAACTAAGCATAATACAAATTTCAATATTAATATTAAAATTACTTGTATCGGACGGATAAACATTTAATTTCAAACTCACACAAACCCACAGCAATAAAACTGATCGTACCACAATAAAATCATATATTTATCCGTTTACGAAAAAGCACAATGATGTAAAAACATTATTTCCACATACCTGGTGTTATACTGTATGATGATGGAATAGTATAATCCCTGGTAATAGATGCTCACCAACAACCACGGCCACGCGTCCCAGGTAAACCACTTCACTTCTGAAACAGTTTCGAAATGTGAAGGGACATCAGTATTCACACGTGTAATTGACAGCGTTATCAATTACAAATTGTTCACTCCCTCGGAATATCTAATCAGCTGATCCACATGTTTCTGGTTTACCTACAGTAGGTAGTATAAGGTTCCCAGTAGTTGACAGCCGGCCATCAAACGATCGGTGATGGTAAGTTATTCTTTAGATTTGGCCATTAATGTCACCTGCGATGAAGTGATATTCGAATGATCGCTGTAACTTAAATAGGATATTGAAATTAATTAAATCTTCAACACCTATTCTAATCCCAAGATGACCTGGATATTTAACGTAATATAATATATGAAGTGAGAGAAACTTCATTTATACCAAATTATCCTGACCTTGACCTCTTGAGTTTTTTATGAATGTGATATCAATCGGAATGGATTAAAGACAGATAACGTTAGTCAAAAAGAATGAGGAAAAATAGCTTTATTAACGTGGAAACACTCAATTCTTGCGATACTCTATAGATTATGATCCCTATTATACCTGATCAATAATATTAAGCTGATAAATAGTAAGCAATAAAAAATTCAAATGTTCGAAATAAGGAAATTAACATTGTTTAAAAATACTGTCAAGGCCGACTGTTATGATTTTATATGGACATATTTCATCATTTTGTGTGACAATGCACTTATTGATTATGCATTATTCAATTTTCCGACTTAGAAAGTAATGAGAACAAAGACTTTACTGAGCATCTGTCTGCAATTGAAATATTTGTTCATAACCGCAATGTCACTTACAAACTTAATATTTATTCACATATTCCCTTCGGTTGGTAAATTTGAATTTCCATGATACATGTGGTAATTGTTAAAGGGTGGTTTAAGAACTTAATTGTACAATGATGTTTGAATAGAACATTTAAATGGATATTATAAATTATTTTTATACCATATCCAGGATACATTTGAATAATAAAATATCGAAAGAAGGCACTAAGAAATGTGTATATAACGTACTGAGGGAAAATTACGACTTTCGCATCTGAAGAAGATTTAGAGTCCGTCTATCGCTAGAGAAACACGACAATTCAAGAAAACTGGAAACTCACGACATCAAAAACCAAAAGAAGCCGTTGAAAGATGTAATATCTTGCCATTTAACGATAAATTAGAAATAGATATTCTTAAAAATATTACAAGCTTAAACAATGCATAACATTTTTCTTCCTTTTCTTTTTATAGTTATATACAACAGCGATGCTTATTCAGAATGAATAATTTCTAAATAATTTCATGTTTAATATATTATACGGCATCGATGTATTATTTGCTGCATTTACTCAACTATCTATTTGAATTGTTTTTAACTGCGAAGAAATTTTATATGCCCTTGTCCCATATAGAATACTGTATACAAGTGTATGGAATATATTAATTATGAATGACAGGCCATGTTTTTTAACATGTAACATTTACTCAAAGCATTAACATTAACTACGTATATGGACGGTATAAACAGGAAACGGCTAGGGATTTACACACCATATCGTCAGACTGATTTTATGATTGTTTATGTCCAGTGTATATCTGCTTCGTCGTTATAGCTGTGATGTAATTCAGTATAATTGTGATGTCTGCGTCATTACGGCGTCAGTTGTACAGAGAAGTAGGAACTTATCCTGCATACATATATATATACTAATTAACATATGGGATGAATTTGTGACCAAACATCTTTGTTTGAATTTTGAATAAAGATTAGTACTTTGTTGACCCCATTATAATTCTTCTCAGCTAACCGTGCGACTCTGTGTAAAGTTACTGCGGTTTCGTCAACTTTGGGTGAGAATCTCCGGTTTGTTAACACGTGTTTATTTCATTATTATCAGCTCTATTAGATACATGTTTTTATTGATGTTTTGTGTCTTTTTAACCTGAACAATCATCTTGATCAAATATAACTTTAGATATAATGGTACATTAATATTTCCATCCTCCTCTGATTTAGCAGATATACAAACTTTTTCATGAATTACTCAAATTATTATTTTCACTATATCAAATAGTATACTGTAAAACTATTAATTTTCGTTGGACATTTAATTTCTTTTATTTCGTGGGAACATAAAAAACGAAGAAAATAAAACACAAACGAAAATTTAACTAGAATTTAATTATTAATCTAAATTATTTGCGAAATTAAAAAGAAGAACAACGAAAATTTCCCCCAACGAAAACGTTTATAAACATGAAACAACGAAATTTTACTCCAACGAAATTAAATGTTTTTATAGTATAATTATATATACCAGATATATCTGATCTTACTCTGATGAACATCGTTTCCAAAGCGAAAGACTTAATGGCGGTACTATATACTTGTATACGGTACTAGTATACAGAATTCTGTTGAATTTCATCACATCTTTCAGTTTTATTTATGTACCAGCATATGCTACTAAATACAGTGATCATTTATATCATGTTTGTGATGTTTAATTAATTAACACCAGCTCTAATGGTCGGTGTCTATGTATTTATTACACTGTACATGACTACATAGTTGATAAAACGTGTCTTATGTCCCGCGTGAGATGTATTACTACAGTGTAGTTTTAAGATGTCATGTTCTGGTGGTGTTTTTGTAGTGAGCTGGAAAATACCCTGTCAAAACGAATTTGGTATTGAATTATTAATAACTGAAGAAATGCATTTAATTATACTTAAAAACAAGTTCTCGTCAGAAAAAAGAACACGTTAGGATGTAATAGGGTGAATTGACATATTTATAACAACAAAATGCCAATATTAATGACAGCCATATACGCATGATACATTTGTACTTCCTTCATAGCTGTTACAGTAGCCGTCAGAGAATATCGTTTGTTTGCTTTTTTGGATTATTTTTGTTTCGTGTTTTGTTTTTGTTGTTGTTAACGGGTCATCTATTAGTGTTTCCATATTCAGCAATGATAAGAAAGCAAATGCTCTTGGTGAGGGCCACTAAATTATATAAACACACAACGAGTTGTTGGAATTTTTATAAAAGTTTCAAAATGTTGTAGATTAAGTAGGCGTCATGGTTTCTGCATGATCATACTCCATTATGTTGTGGGAGTGGTTCACACCTGTATATTAGCCTTTTGGGACCTCCTGTTATATTTATGTATTACTGCTTTGTGCAAAAATAGCTTAATTAACTTAAGCACGTGCATTTAATATGTAATTAGTAAGTTCATGTAAAGGTTTTTAGATACAAAATATATATAACTTGTATAACGTATATGCATTTAAATACATGTACTATAATGTAATAGTACTGTGATATAATATTTTGTATAGATATATCAAGGATTGTATCATACTGTTATGTACATCTTGATAACATAGCTTTTCTGGTTTTCAAAAAACAACAACCAAATATTGTCTCAATTTTTAGAAAATTTCACTATGAAAAAGGTGTAAAAAAGGCGTAAATTATTTGTTAAGATGTAAGTGTGAAATCATATCTTACTGACACTTAATCACTTAATTTTGTACATGTTGCTATATATAATGGGTCGACTGTATAATCATACTTATAAGACAACCAAGCATCAACTAGTCCTGTTTGTGGTCAAAACAGTACAATTCCTGTAAAATTACACATTGTGTCAAATGTCTGATCCACAATGGTTCAAAGCCAGACACACCACCGTATAAATTGTCTTTCAATATCGATCATCATATAAAACCTTTTTCTTGAAAATCTATATCAGAAAAAAACTTCTCAACAGAAATGTATTAATTGCCGCATACCATTGTGTAGTGAAGCATTAACAATTAGATATCATTATAAAATAAACTTCTATGTCCAAATTAGAAGTGGATAGTATACCGCGAAAGATTGTTTAAAAATATTTTTAAATCTTTATATTGCTGACAATTGTATTTGGTTGGTTAGTTGATTGCTATTAACAGCTAGGCCATGGGAAGACGACTTTCACCGTAATCAAAGCATTGCATGTGTGAACGTCTAAATGTTTTGGGAGGCTGCGGTATATCAATGCCTTGTAATAGAGAAACACTAGCTCTTTTTACAATACAGTCTCATTGACACGCGCCGCGCCTAAACACTTAACAATTGTAATATCGACTCGCCTATGATGTATTGATGCTATGAACACTAAGTCATACTTAATGATTATATTAGAATATAATTTGAATAGATACTGCTTTATTCTGTACTGAATTACAGCAGGGTGTATAACACTGTACGTATACTATCCATGGAATTATTTGATGTGAGATGGCTGTATGTAGGTGTTTTACAAGTTGTTAGGTAGTTGTATTCTCTATCATATCAATCATGCATGAGTATGATATTTTAACGGCAATTTACAATATGGTTACAGTGTATGCATGACTTTTATGTGAAACAAAGAGACCTGGTATGAATTAAATTTTGATAATTATATTGTATTGCGTAGGTATACGCATAAAACCGTGGTTTACTTGCACACATGCATTGTGATGACAAGTTTCGAAATAAATGTTTACAATTTTCGAATACATTTGTCGGACATTTTAAAAATATATTAAGAAGAGCCATATTTTCCCCAATTTTTATTTCATTTCATTTTACTTCAATCATAACTGTGACAACAGTTTTAGATGAATCAATCTAATGTTTGCTGTAAATTTGTTCTAATGTGGGTCATCATAATTGCAATATTTTAAAAGCATTGATGTGGGAAATACGGTTTAGTTACTTATTTCATGCATTTTAGGTTAATCTTATTTTTACTCTAAAATATTAAAAGGATTATTTTAATGGAAAATAGAAGAATATGTCTCAAAATAGCGACCGTCCATTTGTTTAATGTTTAAACAATAACTTGCAAATCATATTTTCCAGCACTACTCTGGTGTATTGCATTGTACCAAGCTCCAAAAGCACATATGAAACAAATGATTAATTGCCCGACTCTCCATTTAAAAATGTCAGCATTAACTTCTATGATATTATATATATTAAGACCTATGTTATTTATGGGGACAGAGAGACAAAAATACATTATATATCCTTAAATAGAGGGTCTGGTAATAAAATGCACCGTTACATTTAAAAATGGGCGCCCCAGTCCATTGTTATGATCACATTTCAACAAACCTGTATAAGTTTAGGATGAAAGAAGTTTATATTAATTTGGTATTTTAAACGTTACCTATATTATTCTGTGTTATTTCGATCAAAGCATTAAGCAGTCATAACCGAAGTTGAAATCCGCTGATTTTCTGTCTTATATATCACATGTATCTGGTCCGTTCAGCTATGTCATACAGCCATGTAATATGTATAGTTACACTACCAACAGGTAGTTTTGACATCATGATCTATATAATGATGTCGCATGATTGTCTCAGTAGACGGAAACGTCATACCCGACCTGGATTACTACTGTTTCTATAGAGAAAAGTTTTTCTCATATTTTCTGTTTAACCAAACTCTCTTCCTGGGGATTTATGTCCTACAATTCTCCCAGGATTACAGACAAATTCAATTATGCGCGTTAGCGCTTTATCATTAATTTTTTTCTGCAATCCTGCGGGAATAAGAGGACAATCAATCACCAAAGAGAGCAGTTTGATGCTTAATTATTTTGTAATCCAACCTGTAATATATACTGTTATTGTTATTGCCAATTAAAATTCCGTGATGCCCCGTCAGTGGAGCTTCTTCTTGCGACGTCATAGGTAGCCCCGACGTCATCAGAACCCACGATATCATTCGCGGTAAAAATGACATTTAATCCATATGTTCCATCTTTAGGATATTCAACATTTTAAAATCATAACTGCAAATATTGTTGCTAATAACATAGAGCAACAGTTTTTTTTGTTTTGTTCTTTTCGATAGAACGCATAGACTGGTTCCTTTCCTTTAGTTTTCTACTCCCCGCCAGGCTGCACTCCACTCACTAGGGACCGGTAGCGGGTAATCATGATGATTTTCTGATAGGTCAATTTACATATCCGGTTTCGCTAGCATCACTATTTTTTACACACGGTAAACTCTTTTCATTAGTCAACAAGAACATTTCATGTAAATTGTGATTTTACCGGAATTTTATGTTTTGAGTATACACACGACAAACTAAAGCAGTATTTTTTTCAAATGAGATGTCTGATTATGTATGAATATGAAGTATGAATATTCACAAAATTGACAAACCAATGTTTTCCTTAAGAACATAGTAATATCACACAGTCAATTAATATTAACAGCCGTATACATGTATATTACCCCCTACTCCCCTATGAAAATATCTCGTTTTTTTATAATTTTGATAGATTTAACGCTTCACAGAAAATGTTCTGATGACTGATTTTTTCTAACATTTTGCAGTTCTGATTCTAAAACCATCATAACAATTGGGGGTCAGTTTGCTTGATTTTTGTCCTGTTACATTTTTAGCCTCTCTTTATATATAATCAATTCACTTTATCTTAAATAAATTGTAAAAATCAAAACTCAATAACTTTTGATTATAATTTCACACTTAAGCGCTTATCATGTTTATCTAAAAATGAATAAAATAAAAAAATAACTTGATATAGCTAAAGAAAATGCTGTCGCAACTGCAAGTTAAGTAAACATATCAAAGTAAAATAAAGGTAAAATTTTACCTCTCTAAAAATGTAAGAAATGCACCTTTTCAAAATGGGCACTAAATTGGTCATTTCTGAAAATTCGTGTATAAAAATTCTATGAGTAATAGAAGTCTATTTTTTACCTATTTTCTATATGGCATTTTGCTACAAATTCAGATAATTATATTTTGAACCTCACAAAGTCTCTTTGATTAATGTTGAAACGAGACTTCACCGAGACTGAAACCATACCAGAGCAGATCCTTTACTTGAACATATTTGGAAGCCAGGTGTTAGTTGATTAAATGTCAATCATGGTGTAAAAATAAGTTGTCGATTAAGGTACATGAGATCCTGTTGTTGATTTGTGTTATTACTTTTTATCATTAGATCAAAACTACAGAAAACTTTCAATGTCGTAACATTTTTGATATCTTTGACATGATATGCATGTAGGAATTATCCATGATTGACAACCTTAGTTACTTGTACCACCATTTAATTTTTCTAATCTGTATGGCGTGTGACGGGGATTTGGAATATTTATATTTGGTAGGATCCGTCAATATACATATACAGCCTTGCAGGTAGGGCGTTAGAATTGTACCTGCTGTCCCTATTTTATGAGCGTAAAAGGCGACTAAATTTAGGATCTTATCTTTTCTCTTCTTCCTAACTGACTTTATGTTTCCTAATGCCTCCCTTGGCACCACCTCACTTTTGGCCTTGAGTTGAGCGTTCGCCTCTGTAAGGAAGGCTCTGGGTTCTGTCCCTGGTCGAGACATACCAAAGTCTATACTAATGGTAGTTTCTGCTCCTGCTTAGCGCTCAGCAAACAGGGAGTGGGACGACTGGTTCGCCCGTTGTCAGTATAATGTCACCGGGTGGAGTGCGTTGCTTGGTGTCTTCGGCGGCATGCTTCAGTGATATAGCATTTTTAAAAAGGGCAACAGTTCCACTATACAAGAAGACACCACATGAATATACCGCAGTCTCCCAAAACACTCACCTCGCACAACATACAAGCAACACACCGCATACATGGGAGGCCGTCATTACATGACAATAGCTGTTAATAGGACGTTAATTAATCAAACAAACAAACAATGTACATATAACACAGGTGTAATGGCGGGTATCAGGATGAAGACGCTCGCTGTCTTGGAATCATACACAGTGTGTTGTTGAGCATTAGCCTGTGAGCATCTAATTATTATTAAAATGTCAATTTTCATCTGCTATAGAAGTCTTCCTCTTTCGTTGCTTACCTGTATCATTAAATTGTGAATGATTATCTATTATCCAAATTTATATGAGTCCATATTTGCTTTTAAAACTTACCTGAAATTCGTCGATCTAAAAGTGGTCCACTTGGACGGCTTTATACTCAAATATATATCAGGAAGAGTATTTTTTATACAATTTTCAATCCCGGAAAATGCATGTCCAGTTTAAACCACAAGTGAATCAGACCACAACATATTTGCATAATTAATGAGCTATTATATATAAGATCCTGTGCCTGTGTTGAATAAGACAACACCAACAAAGCCAGGCAAGTAATGATTGTTCGCTCTCATACCTTTATAGCCCAAACGATGATTCAACAAGAGGGGTTAAACTGAGGGAAATTAATTACATGTAACTTACCTGGTGGTGTTTTACCTGGCGATCGACCACCTACATTGTAGATCCGATGATGTCCGGCATCTACAACTTTTACTTTTAAATGATGATGACGGGGGCGTAAGTAAGAATGGGTCGTATTTATCAAATTCAGATTGAAATTGACACAACCATGAAAAGTCTCGACTGATATTGCCCATTATATATAAAGTACACACAGTGAGGCTCGTATTGTCAATGAGAAGTGTATTAATGTATTCTATGAATTACAAATACAGATATAAAAAGAAGCATACAGACCCTATTGTTTTTGTGTATTCTTTCCGCCTTATGCTAATGGAATCGATTTCAATAACAAAACAAAGACGGGAGGAGTTTATTTTCATATGTTAATCGCCAAACCTGGCCAACCTCCGAATCTAATAGATTTATCACAATAATATAACCACACATTGATCTTGCTTACAACTGTTTTTTTCGGTCATTCCTAAAATCAAATCAAACTACATCCAAAATGAGCATGTGCACGAACAGCCGATTTCTGATTATAAAGCCATTAGGAGGACACGATATTCACCATTCTATAAACATTGTATAATGGAATTAAGATATTACCGTGACAATAACCATAGCACAATTGTTTTAGTTTTTCTCCGTGATTTCATTTCTTTTCTACCAATGTTATTGATAATAATCGATAGAATTGGGCAACAGTCTAGGCTCCGTGATTCCCTTTCACCATTTACAAAAGATCTATATTCTATCGCAACATAAAATATGGATACAGAGATCTAAAATGTAGTAATAAAAGCCCATCAGTTGACAGCGGTCGTCACTTGTTATTGCTATTCTAAGAGAGATGAAACTTTAACATAGTTATACCCCGTGTTATGAAATCACTTTCGATCCCACATGTATTCCATGTGTAACACATATCGTTACTTCAGTGACCTTTCAAAGACGGGCTGTACATGATGCTATTAGCTTTATTTTTAAATGCGGTGTAAACTTTAATCAATTATCAATTGAAAAGAATGACATGATTTATTATCTGCTATGAAACATGTTAGCAGGCTCTAATGTTTATGCAATGAGAAAATAATTAAAAATCAATGAAAAAGTTGTAAAATTAAGAAACAATTTATGCGTCAGTGAATTTAATGTTCAGTGGTGTCGAAGGTATTGAAAAAAATGTCAATCACATATGTAAATTATTTCTAAATAGAAAAAATATGACACAAAATTGTGTCTCCAAAATATTCATTGAATAAAATATTTTTAACATGTTTATGACACATTAGGTTGTAAAAACTCCGATTTTGTTTCAGACACTTAAAGTGGGATGGGTCTTTATTTCCTAAAGAATAACAACGGATTGTAAATCAAATGTCTCCAACACCATTACGATATTCATTTTAAGAAGTTTAGTCACATATCTTATAAACAGTTTTACTAAAACATGACATAAGATCAAATGAAAATGTAACAATAATATCATGTTTGGTCAAAATAAATATATTCGCTCATACAAGAAGAGAAATTCAGTTTGCGTTAATATAATTGATACAAGTACTAGTGAGTATTGATGCATTTCTTTCCAACTCAACTTACCATAACGTCCACTTACTGAATGCATAATAGACACACAATGCAACATAAATAGAAAAATATTAAAGAGTAGTAAATAATACCAATATTAACGTATGGTTACATATGTAAGATCAAGGACGTATATGAGATGTATATCTCACTTTTAAATCCTTGGTAAGATCTTCTTCAAACGGGTTTTAAATGGTACTAGAGGCAAGCAAACTACTTCACAGATCAGTTGCACAATATTTAAGACAATGTTAGATTAGAATAAAGGACTGCATTTTCTCATAATAATTCTATGCTGGCTAAAAAAACAGACAGAACTATCGATATTATTGTTGATATTGTTAAAAAGAAAGACATTATAAAAAAATATTCGCCTACGTTCCAGGCTAGCGAGATAAGAAAGCTTACAAATGTCAGCGTAAGATATATACATGAAGCGGTAGTTATAATCAACATGATCTTTAAAACACAGAAAATGAAAACTTCAACTTTGTACATTAGATTTGTTTGGTCAGAAGACCATATCTTACACTGGTATTCTATCTAAGTATTCACAAGAATGGTGTATAAGGACCTTCAGACAGATACGTGCGTAAAACATTTACATGATTGTTTTATAAATGTAAAACCAAGCATGCGCAAAACTTCTGAAACATTAAAACTAATATGGGAACATGCAATAAAACTCATGGAAGCGGTCAGTCATACACCAAGATCAGCCACGCATGTTTCATTCGTATGATCCACACCATTTATTCTGTTATTAAAATCAACATACCTTTATTTGTTAGTGAAAGTGACCTAGCAACAACCTTTCATATTCATTCCGGATACCGCTCATACACTCGGTCTATCACTCTGTAGAGAACAACCAACGAAATAATTTTACATAGACCACAGTGTTAAACTTTGTTAAAGTTTTGTACTGTATTATTAAAACAAAGGAATATCAGTTAGCCATTATGTTCTATAATCAAAGTCTAGGTTCTCATATAACACCAGATAAAAAAGTTTGTGTCCTTCTGCTCAAACTCCAACCAGGGTACAATGTAGCTTAAATGAAATCAGGCGCATTTTGCACTAAAAAATCCTGAAATTCTAATATTTTTACCTATTCATTATCAAAATTGATATTTTTGAACCTAAATCTCAATATGAATTTCCAAATTCATACCATGGTTATCTAGGAATAAATATCTGTCAGAAAATATTTTTACTTTTGAAATTCATTATTAGCCAGCCAATCAGCGGCCGGGTTAAAATTCTATCCTGGGCTCAATCTTGTATGTATACACATGGGTCATTTCGAAGGTCTTTTTTTATTTAGTTGGTTGTTTCCTGTAGGGCACAACCAGACGGCGATCTAACACACTTATAGAACTTACTGCCGTCTGCAAACAGACAGAGAGACAAATAGATAGATAGACAGACATGTTTAACATGGGATTATGTCAATTAATCAATACATGCGTTACACTTAATTTTCATACACATATTTACCTTATAAATAGAACATTAAGACATAGAAAAGTCTAGAATTGCGTTAATCTCTTTCAACATTCCCTGGATATTTACAGAAAAATTCACCATTAGGGTTTCCCATTCATACTCGTGCAGTTGCACACAAGAATAATCTCCCTATACAAAGTTACACGGGGTTTTGTCTTCATCTAAATTTGTAAACACAAGTGTTCACCCATACATCCATCATTAAATCACGAGTTTGATACAAGATTCAGTTTTCCACATACTTTACAAAATACACATCATTGTAAGAAACAAATGAATAATTATAATATCTACTAGATTCCATATACATTTGTGTTTTCCTTTCTTTGTGCTCAGTTCTAGTAAAGGGTTGATTCCTTAATAACTGTGTCTTGTAGCATATCTAATCAATTCATATTTTTATACAACTAGTCTCTCCATTGCAAAATAAATAAATAAATAAATAAATAAATAAAAAGATAGATAAATAAATAACTGGAAGAACCTTGATATAAACGAACTTGTATATAAAGAAAACCCTCTTTGCCAGCAGACCTGAAAGATAGTGTACAGTTTTAATTTAAAAAGTGAGACACCATGGTATAAAGTGGGGATTTTTGTAAATAGCTCAGAGGAAAAAATCCACCAAACCACAATCAAACAAAAAAGGATCAAGATTATAATGAAACATGAAGGAAAAGGCGCAACTACGCATTGGTGATTGTGAAATATTCAAGGAGGCCAAGAGACGAAATCGTCTAAATAACAAACAGAAGCCAGGTAGACCAGGTATAGGAAGCATACTTAAAAAATAGTTTTCTTTACTAAAACAATTTCCAAATGGAATGTTCGTGTCGACGCGGTAACCGTGCATAGTGTACACTTCGTGAAGATATAAAATGGGATTTAAACTATACAAGATAAGTAAAATAAAATAAAACCAGAAGATAATTAAAACCGTGTGCAAATTAATAAAACATAAAATACAAAGAGAACTGAGAAAGTCTTACTGGAACTATATTGAGTAAATTATATGTGACCTCCAAGTAGACCAAAATCACCATCCTGGTGTTTCCAAAAATCAAATCCAAAGAAGTTCTACTCCTATATAAAATGTACTAGGTCAGAGAAAACATCAATCCCGCCACTAAAACATGAAGGCCTCCTTATCACCGACAACACAGAGAAAGCAAACATACTAAATTACCATCTCCTGTCAGTCTTTACAACTGAATCTGAACTCCCTATCCATGATAAAGGCCCAAGTCACCACTCCTCATGCCTGATGTAAACATCAGTACAAATGGCATTGCTAAATTGCTTCAAAACCTAAATCCTCACAAGGCCAGTGGACCAGATAACATCAGAACACATGGCTTATGTAACTTACTAGATACTTTACGTTGTGATTTAATTGTTATAACGGAGCATAAACTTACCGAAACTTCCGTCGTATACCTGTTTAAACTGCATCCCGAATACTTCGCCTATCCTAATATATATAGGACTCGATGATCTGAATAGTGGTGGAGTAGCGATTTTAGCGCGGAAAGATATGTTCTACCGAATATGAAATTTGGAAATATCCTTTAGTAGATTTGTAGGTGTTGAACTAATTACCGAGAGACAAGAGAGAGTATCTGTTATTGGTGCCTATATGCCAAGTAGCGACAATATTTAGATGAACTTGATCATTTGGACAATATATATATACTCAATTAAGTTGACACGACAGTGTTATAATTGCGGGTGATCTAATGCGCGTTACGAAACTTCAAGCAATACCACAATCTACACGAAACGCAAAACTGATATTCTTCATCATTTCTTGTCTCGTCATGGGTTGATTGCTCTAAACAAAAGTGAAGTATGTGCTGGATACGACTATACTTTCCCGCCACAAATCAAACCATAGACTACATCCTGGTACAGCATGCATTCATGGATTTTGTGACGTCATGTACCACCATCCTGATCACCATCCGATCACAGCACAATTCCACGTAGACATCGCGAGGTATGATATACCAAGAAATAAATAATTAAATCAAAAATGGATGAAAGCTACAATAGATAATCTTAAAGCGTACCAACTGTGCGTGGATTCCGAACTTAAATCCTTACCCGATTTATCACACCACAACGATATGACGCATATTGGAACGCTTTGTGAACAAACAACCATGATTTTGGACAAATCTACGGAGTTAAAACCATATTGGACAAAAGAGGTACGAGCTGCTCATAAAATAGGACGGAACAAACGGAAACTTTGGATTGAAGCTGGGAGACCTAGAGGTAATCAGTACCATACTTACCGTGAATATAAATCTGCAAAAAAAAACATTTCCGGTTACAACACGACAAAGCATTTATCGAATACGAAACAAAAATGAATAAAGAGATGAATGACGCAGCTGAATGTGACGTCAGACTGTTCTGGCAACTGATCAAAAGGAGGACAAAGCAAAAACCGAGCACATGTAATGAAATTCGAATGGGTGAAGTGTCCACGCAGGATCCTGAAAGTATTGCAAACCAGTTTGCAACATTCTTTGAAACATTATACGACTCATCAGTTTCAAATATATCTACAGAATATGAAAACACAAATAAGGAAGTGCCAAATGACAAATCGTGTGATGATCTACACGGTGAAATCGTATTTGACGAAGTTAGGAAATCTATTCATAAAAGTAACTCGCGAAAGGCGCCAGGAATCGATGGTTTGACAAATGAACATCTCAAATACGGAGGAAGGACATTAATCACTTACTTGACAAAATTATTTAACCTTGTCACAAGAATGACGTATATTCTATATTCCCGATATATGATCAATCAATAACTCAATCAATAATATTTTATTTAAGTGTCACATGTTAATATGTACATAAAACGATCAAGCATATAATATACAAATGCATAATAAAACTAATAATAAGCAAAAAAATTCAATCAAAAATATAAATATTTACATATTATCACGATAAAAATTACTTAACATAAATTAGTCGTAATAGATTGGCGGGAAAAGTATAAATGTGGTTGGGACAATCCCTATACCGACAATTCACACCATCCCTAGTTCTTGGAATAAAAAAACACGACAGTTGGTTATTACATTAAAACAATAATTGAAGCACTATAAAAATATTGGTAATATTACGTGTCCTAAATGAGTTTAAGATATAAGGTTATGTCGTCCTATGGATGGCTGTGTTGGTCGAAATGACGACAAGGAATAGGGTAGAAGCTTGTTGACGGCTTATTTATTCAAAGTGTAGACAAGAGTTCTCACTTTCTCTCTCTCATATGTGGCCCTAGAGAAGGCGGTGACGTAGGTGTATGTGAGGCGGAAGTACCCAGTCTCCTCAGTCTTATTCCCGTCTAATGTCCGTCTAATTTCAGTCTGACTGGGGCCTATTGCGGCCCTCTATTTATAATGATTGGGTACGTGACTGGTACACGTGCCGTTGGGACAATGCTTGCCCCAAAGGTTACCCAGCTCATCATAAACTGTCAAAATTTACTAATTTTAATTCAGAATACAGCCTTACCGGCGCCTGATGCAGGCTTAACAAAATATAAATGTTTTGATTTTCTGACTGGACTTGGTTGAGGCTGGACAGAACCGCCTGTAATATGCACATTTTGCACAAACTATACTGCGTTAAACAGGTGTGTGGACTACGTGATGTCCTATCATTCCTTCCAGAACATTCCACGTAGTCCCTACCATACCCATAACAATTTACTAATAAGTTGGTCACCTAGTTTAACACGTGCATAGACCGTGCGATATCCTGTCATGCTTTCCAGAACATCCCACGTAGTCGCTACTAAGTAGGTACCGTAACAATTTACTGATATTTCGGTCACCTAGTTTGGCCATGCCCTAAAACAACAACCTAACTTTGGCTGCATACATGAGTAAACAATTCCGCGTTACTGACCTTTAAATATACTACACATCGGTACTAGGTCTAAGCAACATTATATACACCACAATAATGCACTATGAAATTAAACACAGCCTAATAAATATATTCATGGTTGTTATTAAATAACTAATACTTGTACTCTTATAAAATACACTATAATTTAACTCGGCCCCGCGATCCACAATTATACACGGCTAACATGACAACTTCTGTCAAGGTTCAACAGGTACCCCACTTCCTGTTTACCTAGCGGGAATATTCAAATATCACATCTATTAATGATATCCATGGGGACTTCAGCAGGGCTACTAGCCTGTCTATCTCTATAGGGTTACAATCATCTATCACCGATAATATCATTGGGGCTTAAGCAAGGCTACTAGCCTGCCTACCTCTATAGAATTACAGTTACAGCTATAATTATAAACTTCATAAAAATTATTTCATAAATTTCAAATGCATTACGTAGTATTAAAGGGACAATTCAGTCTAAGAGAACATTAAAATCTGTACATATATCGGAAAAAACTCAGTTCTAATGGAAATTAGACTAGTCGGTTTTTCTCTGATATGCCAGAAAAGCCCATGGTTGTAAAATGTGTGTGTAATGTTCAAACTCGCTCGCTGTCCGCCATTATACATTGTGGTCGAACATCTTGTATGCCGAACCCTGTCCCTTGCTCGTAGAGTAATGCTACTTTTGTCTAGAACTGCTCAAAACGCTCTGACAGTAGTATGTTTACCTTCTTAGGTGAATTGTCTTGCTTATAAATCATTTTATCACCTCCGCAGTGGTTATGTAGTTTATTTGTTTAACGTGTGTGACTTTGGCTCGGATATGGGTACAGCGTACATATGGTACCTGCTTAATTGTATTGATCAACGATTTGTAATAACAATGGTATCAATTAAAATAATAAATAATGACAAGGAATTTGTCAATATTTTATGTTATATGTTTCATAAGAAATGTAGAACAATACATTTATGCCATATTTTGCTTCTTCGTTATGTAAAAGAATTAGCATTTAAGACAATATCAGTAAAATTAGCTAATAAGTAATCTTCGTCTGCGTAAAATTAAAAACGCTGTCTTGACTAATAAATACTGATTATCAGGATTTTCTATTAATAGATTAAATTTGGCATCATTATCATAGTTTTTAAAATAATCACAGTTACTCAATGGAAGGTCCTTCTTAAACTTTCTATATGTTCTTAACTTGATCCCGTTAGGATTCCTCCGATCGTTACACAATTGCCCAAACCATTCACTTTCGTTTTTCTGCCGAATTTTGAATTTGATTTCATGCATTACATGTTGGGTGGGCTTATACCCGGATTCCAAAATTAAACGAATACCATACTGATCACCCAGTCTCAGTGCTCTCGCGTCCCATGAATTTCGTCTATGTTTTGACCAGACATGGATCTTATGAAGTAGTCTCCCATCGTCTACGAAATTGATACGACAGTAAAAACGAAATACCTCCAGACGTTGTTTGCTAAGGATAGATAACCATGCCATGTCACCAATGACGCCGACATTAGATGTGTATTTTACAGAACCCGTGAAAACTTTTGCACTTTATTCATTTCTTTGCGCTGGAATTGGCCCCAAATGGTTGAACAATATAGGAGAAGGGGCTGTAAAAGGCTTTCATATAACTTTGTAAATACTGAGTAGGACATTCCGTCAACACTATAAAATTTTGAGATTAGAAGACCGAGAGCTCGACCAGCTGATTTGGACGATACTTGCACTGCCAAACCCATTTCAGCATAGTCATCAAACCACAATCCTAAATACTTATAACGGTCCGTGCTTTCGAGAGATTGTCCATTACATACGAATGCATGTTGAGTGGATGGTACAGATCTGTGTCTAAAATGAACCACTTTAGTCTTTCCAGTATTTACCGGGAGGCGCCAGTGGGAACACCATGACGAGACTATATTCAAAAGCGACTGTAGACTGTCTTCTGATGACGTCATCAACACAATGTCATCAGCATAAAATAAACAACTTAGTTTGTACGATATAAATGTTAAGTGTAAAGCTATCTAAATGACAACAGTAACCAACCAACATAAAGACTGGGCAAATTTAAAAATAAAATAAATTAATTGTACATATAGAGAAAAATTGAAAAGTTGAAATGTCTAAAAAACTTTAACCCCCTACATTATATGGAGAGAACTATCTATAGTAATACTACTATGGAGATAGGAAGCAATGCGAACAATATTACCCTAGTGGGCAAAGCAAAAGGGGATGGGAGGGTGGGTTAAAAAGATATTTAATGGCCCACCAAGCGTACTCCCATACTGCATGGAGCTATGCGTTGTAACAGCGTGCACATGACTGTAAAACTCTACTACTTAGAGAGCATGGCAAGGGGGGTAACTCTAACCGCCATGTCCGGAAAAGGCCCCAGAGGCCTGCATATATTTACAGTCTTACAAAATTTAATTTTACCAAAAATATCACTTTGTACGATATAAATGTTAAGTGTAAAGCTATCTAAATGACAACAGCAACCAACCAACATAAAGACTGGGCAAATTTAATAAACATTTACACATAAAATTATTACAAGTCAAAATCCATTGACAGTAAAAATAAAATAAATTAATTGTACATATAGAGAAAAATTTAAAAGTTGAAATGTCTAAAAAACTTCAACCCCCAAGCCCAGTGAAAATTGGTTGATTAGTGAAGTAATTGGTTAGGGAAAAAAATATAGTTATGGTATATGTACAAATGGAAAAATATTGAGACAGCCAGGCGTGGTTAGCTTGTGCACAAAACATCAATTCAACGCAACTGATTTTGGAAATTCTTGCATAGTACGCAATTTTACATCATTGTCATGTTCTATATATCTATAGACAGCTTCACTGGACCACAGACCAATATGCTTGATAACATCCACAGGAACACCTAGTTTGTTGAGCCACGTGGCTTCACCTCTCCGGAAAGAATGTCCTTTGATATTCGAGGATAGAATTCCAGCCTTTGTCAAGCAGCCATGAAGCAAACTGAGAAAAGTTCTATAACACAGGGCCGACCCATCGTTCTGAAGAAACAAAGGGCCCAAAGGGTTTGCAGACTTGGAGAACTGTAATGATACTAGAATAGCACTTGCTGGACATAATACACTAGATTTTTCTAATTTGGGGAGGTACACTTCCACTACCTTCTCCCTATATTGAATTGTCTTTGTCCAACGGAGAAAAATGATGAACCCCCATTCACAGGCTAAAATATCCACTCTCCGTAGATCTCTATCCTTGTTGAAGGCTTGGCGAACTACCACATTACCTGGCCGTAGTAGGCCAAAAAAAAGCTACTAAGCATGCACACCAAAAGGATATGTCTTGTAGGTTGTCCATACTTAGAGATGAATGTATTGCTTTTAGAATTTGAGGTGTAATAACATCAACAGGCTTTTGCGCGACACCCAACACACGTTTAACTCCGTTTGCAGGTGGTAGTCTCCCTTTAGGGGATCAGGTAAATTTGAATACTTGTGACTGTGAGTGATTATGTTGAGGTATTGTCTAACTGTACTAAAACGAAAGTGCTTTACCGATACCAGATAGGCGATATACATCTGTAAGGTTGTGGACACAGCTGGAACAGGTGTTAGACGAAACTGCGCACAGAATTCCACATAGCACCTCAGATGTGTAGTATACGTCGCCGCCGTAGAATTAGCCTACGCCCTTCTTTTCAGGTCTTCGGCCACTCCCTGGAGGGACTCTGCTGTTGAACCACATGTAATTCACAAACAACAAAGACATATGGTGAGTGTGGCTCATGTAACCTAGAACATATGTCTGCAATCACATTATATACACCGGGGAAGTACACACACTTCAATGTGAAATTGTAAAAGGCACAAAACCAGAAGAGAATTCGCAGTAGAAACATGCCTGTGTGGCTTCGACAAGATCCTTTAATTATTAATCCATGCTGCTGCGGACATATTGTCTGTGTAGATAAGTACTTTTTTGTCTTTTAATTGAGAACACCAGCGACAAATTGCTAGGTAAATAGCGACTAGCTCCTTCACGTTAATGTGTTCTGATTTAAGTGGTGGTAAATCAAGATTCCAATTAGTATAATAATAGTCTCCACAAAAATAACCTCCCGCACCATGATCACAGGCATCAGTTTGTAATGAAGTTACAGGTTTTGTGTCTAGAATTTTGCATGTACCATTGAACTGGCTAATAAAGGTAGACCACCAGAATATGTCCTGATAAAACTCGGAGGATAGCAGCACTTTGTGGTGACGGTGTTTGATGGAATCTTTCATGTTGATGATACGTCTTAAAATGTGCGACCACCACAGATTAATTGAGCAGCCCAATTAAGCTTCCCACACAGTATGGTGGCTGATTACGGCCATCTCGTGTTGTGTTGTTTCAAGTTTGGCTTTACTAGCACGGCGCTTTTTTTTGATACGACAATAAAATAGTTGAGAACTCTGCAAGTTTGTTTGGCGGTAATTCAAATGTCATTTGGATGCTGTCGATGATGATACCAAGAAAACAAATCCTTGTATTTGGACCCGCTACTTTGGAGTAGTTTATGGAAAAACCTAATCTGCGTGAAATGGTGATCAGTCTATAGAGGGCTTTTGAACACGCCGAGAAAGTCTTCCCAAAGATTAGGAAATCGTCCAAGTACGCAATAACAGTAATACCATATTTAGCCTTTAAAATCCGACATACTGCACTACTGAGTCGTTGAAAATCTGCGGGCTCTTAGCAACCCCAAAAGGGAGCCGAGAATCGTAAAGGTAGGTCGGAGATGAGTCACCTGTAAATGTCCATTTTAATCCTGTGGCTGAATAGTTTGACGGATGAATAGGTACAGACCTGTACGCAGCACTAAGGTCAACTTTGGCTAGGTAGCAACCCCGAGTTATGTGTTTATCTACTTCACGGAGGTCCATATATGAACAGGAACAGTCTGTCGTGATATGATCATTTAGAGAAAGACCTGATGGCCTGCTCGCATCATGAATCAGACGTTTTTTGTTATCCGATTTTGGAATCGCGCCCAAAGCACTGATAATTCGCGGTTTTTCTCTACAAACAACATAGTTACCATGGATAATCTCAGTGTGAACTTGTTTTTCAACCAAGTCATGGTATTTAACACATGATGAATAATTGTCATTTTCAACATCTATAATCTTGTTCATGTCTAGCTCATTGTCGAATAAATCGAATCCATTTTTACACCACTTAATATGTAGTCCCTATCAAAATCATGCTGATCGAGTAAGTCATTCCAGCTACTATAATTCAGAGGACCTAAATTGTCACTTAATCTAGGCGCTGGACTCTGAATATCTACTTTTTTTGACTCAGCGTTGACTGGGTGTTTAGTGGCCGGATGGTCTCGCGAAAAACACAGAGAACAATTATGAGCTAATTTGCAGTTTGTCGAAACACGGTCACAATTCTCAATGTTGAATCGTCGACAAATTTCTTTGCCGTTGGGTAAGAATGGATCTTTCTGGCGTTTTGAAGCTGGAGAAGAACGTCCATTTGGACTGTCTTGGTATAGATGTAATGTACCTACATTAGGTTTTAGGATTAACTGGAAGTCCTGAATGTCACGACGTGGAGAACCCCAAGGGAAGCCGTCCTTGCACTGTGCCTCGCGATATTCCTTGTCATACAAGGTGACACTACCCCTGGCATAACGACTGAATAGACGCAATGTATTTTGGGTGTGTTTGATGTATTGTACTACCTCTGGGGTCTTTATTTCACCCTTGTTGATCATGTGTAATAAAATTCCCAGGCTACCATATCCCCACTGTTCTACGGACAATTGGTGGACTTCGGGACGTGATTTCCGATTGAATTTTATGCCGTTGTCCGTTATGGTAATGCCCTCTCTCGCGAATCGAGAGTTCTTCCCAAACAAAATCTTTTACTTTGTATGCTTTTATTGACTGAGAGTTTTGGGGCGTTTCGTTGATACCTAACACACCTAACATATCACATAGTGTTTTAAAAGATTCAGCGTTAGTGAAGTGACCATTTTTGTCAACGTTTATCTGGCCCTGGGTATCAACACTTGACCTACCTTGTTCAAGTTGTTGGGAGACTCTGTCCGACGTCTGGTCTTTTGTAACCAATTTGGTCTGCATATCGGCGATCCTTTGTTTTGTTTGTTCAATGTCCGACATTAGTTTTAATTTTTTCTCCTCTGCTTGCAGTTCTGCCAGTTGTCTTTCCAATATGTCGGTTTCCCGCGTAATTGCGCTAGGCCTAGCCGGTTGAGAGTAATGGACCACGTGTTTTCCTCGTCCGAGGGATTTTGAAACTGGGCGAGGCAAAGTTCGTATTTTTGGGGTTACATCTTGCTCTGACCCCTTTTCCGCGTTGTACCATGTCAAATCGAGGTGTTCCTCTTCGGATGTCTCCGAATCCTGAAGGGCCTCGTGTACCACTTTTCAGTTTTCAGTACCGCCATTTCAAAAAAATTTGTTCCGGTTTTTGTCAGAATTAAAACGCTGACTTTCGGCTTCCTAAAACTCTGGATACACGTATTTTTTCCCGTAGTCTCAATTCCATGTCATAAAACCGTTCATGTTGGTGATACTTCTTTGATAAACATCTTTAAAAGGATATTTAATGGCCCACCAAGCGTACTCCCATACTGCATGGAGCTATGCGTTGTAACAGCGTGCACATGGCTGTGAAACTGTTCTACTACATGTACTTAGAGAGCATGGCAAGGGGGTAACTCTAACCGCCATGTCCGGAAAAGGCCCCAGAGGCCTGCATATATTTACAGTCTTACAAAATTTAATTTTACCAAAATTATCACGCTAATGTCGTCAATATCAATACCACGATTTGAAGCGTTAATTCCATCAATTAATTAATCATTGATATAGATAGCAAATAACGTTGGAGAGGCCAAAAATCCTTGTTTTACTCCATGTGATACGGGTAGCCAATCGGTATGCAGATTGTTAATGCGCACGCAACAGGTGACACCATTGTAAAGAGCAAAAATTGCGTTGTAAATAGCACCTTTTATACCAGACTGTAGCAGTTTGTACCAAAGACAGTCTCTGTCGAGCGTGTCAAAAGCCTTACGACGATCGATGAAGATTAGGTGGAGTAGAACTGGAAATGAAGGATAACCATGAACACCTTGGAATACCTATATCTAACAACATGTCATGTACAAAAAGAATTTAAGAGAGCTATAAAAAGGGACGCGCATGGCTGTTTGCTATACTCTGTATTGGAGCAAACGACTGTAAAGTAAACCCAATGATATACCTCAACCTTTACAGAAAAGTTGTACTGCCATCCGCACTCTATGGATCTGAAACATGAAACAACATTCGAACAAACTCTCCCGATTTCAGCACCTAGCAGTTAAGAAAATTCAGGATTTTCCAACGCGCACAAGATCTGACATCGCGGAGAGCATACCCGGTCTCTTTCGTATTGGAGCAGAAATTGATAAGCGAAAACTACAATTTCTCCATCGACTTATAAAGCTACCAAACGATTACCCATCGTCGGAGACCCACGGGTGATCGCACTACACTACGCTACACTTATCACCCGTGGGCAAACTCCGAGTAAAATCCTCGTAAAATATGCTAATTCACACCTAGAATTGACCAGTTAGAATACTCGATATATAGTTCGGAACTCTTCAGAATGAAGACTGGTTTATAAGCTTGAAGCTAAACAAAAATGAAAACGATCAAGGACAAATCATGCAGATCTCTATCTTCCAAAACTATCTCGTATGACCACATAGGTCATGGCAGAGGTTTGACACCAAGGGTAGAATGGAGCTGTTTACCTCGGGGAGTGTTAACCAGCTGTGTTTGGTTACAATATATGTAGGTCAAGGCGGTGTTGGCTCCATGACGTTGGGCTACAACATACGTATGCCCTAACTGTTACCTTATACCTAATAACATTAAGACTATAAGTATAAAATACTCAAATGAAAATTATGGTGGCATATTGGAAAGGAATATGTCCGAGAAATAAACCTAATACTTATGTTGATGTACCACATGTACCTGCGCATTAATGTCGACTCAAGATAATATATGTAGAAAGTCGACAAAACTCGGCGAAAATGTCGACTTTATGCTCACATGTACCTGCCCACTTGTAATGATGGGATCCAAGATAATTGGTCTAGAAAGTGGAAATCAACCGGCGGCGATTAATCGAGTGTAGTATGCTCAAGCCTACCATAACAGCATAGATCGACTTTGATTTTGTTAATTCAGGTTTTTAATTATTTGATTTAAAAATTAAAAATTTTGATCCTGCACATCCCGACCATGCAGCTGTAGCCTACGTGTACGTAGCTGTTAGACCGAGCTGAGGTAGTTAGAGTGCAAATGGACATTGTTTTGTACAACGAATTTTCATCCTCTTGGCCATAATCATTTATTAATATAGGGGTACGTTGTATAACCGTGGGTTGAAAATTCGTTTAAAAGCTGCGTGTGTGTGTTTTGTTGATTGGCATTCGTATCAAGTCCATGTAGTACATACCGTACTATACTATATTAAAAGAATGAATGAAAATTAAAAAAAAAATGCAAAACAATGATTTTTTCATGTTTTATTTTCTTGCGAATCACGAAAAATACCAGTTACATAATTTAAAAGCCATAAAGGTCACAGTACAGGTACACAATACACTTTGGGAAACCAGCTTTACTTGTTAGCTTGCTCTGTCCATATATATCATACATAAATATTTACATCCCTCGATACACTTATATAAAGGCACAACGAATTTTTGTTACGGTCTTAATGGCCAGATTCAACCTTTGGGCTAAAAATCCTCCCGATTTAAACTCCAAACTCGGGATACATCTGCATCTATTTTTTGTAGTAAAAACACGCGTTCTTTGTTGTCAAACGTAGTAAAAAAAGTCACGTGCTTATACTTCATTCATGCCATTGGCCTGAGTATACAATTGTATTATGGGTAACTAGTGATCACGTGATTGTGTGTTTACTTCCAAATATGGTGATAGTTTGCTTGCCATTTCTTCGGAAAAAGTGATCTATTTGAAAATATTTGAACTCCAAAATGTTATTAATATCGCAATACATATCATTTTGACTTGCACATATGTACTGTTTTACCATAAATAATGAACTGAAATGAGTTATAAAACTGCTATTTCCTCGTTTTGTAAATAAATGATATAATGCGAATTGACCAATTCAATAGGTCTAACCGTCTAATCTAGGATCAGCGAAGATCGGCTACTCCCGGCTAAATTCGTAGAATTATAAATTTATATAGATATTTAATTACCTGCTTTAGGTTTCAGAACAGATACATATAACACAGAGAAAAAATAAGATCTTCGTCAAAAGGCCAAATTATATATACTAAATACCAGGTCAGAGAAATCACTCTATTTAGAAGTAAACACACACTCATGTGATCTCTAGTTACCCATAATACAATTCCATATTTATTTCGGCCAATGGCATGTATGAGGTATAAGCACGTGACTTGTTTTATTACGTTTGACTGCAAAGAACGCGTGTTAGGAAAATCCCCCACGGATCGTGGTTTCATTTCCACCATTTGAAATTGCTAAGCAATACTATCATATAATTGTTTATTTTCTATATTCTTTTCAAACACAATGAATAGTTATAAGCTTCCGTGTAGCACACTTAGCTTTTTAGGGAATCTAATACATGTGTACACATACTAAGGACAATAATGTGCATGCACGCCTGGTAAATTTAGAACGAATATACGTACCCGGCCTACTATACCTTTCGGCCGGCGACACCATTTTCTGTCAAAAAGTCTTTTGAGCTGCAATATTGCAGCTAGGTAAATTGGGACCTAGGACCTAACTCATTATGCTTCGGTAGGTTCCGTACGAAAATGTATCATTTTGTTTGTCAGAAATACTCTTCATAGACTGAAAGGTCTCAAAGCCCTCTACCAATATTGTGAATTTTATGGCCCTTAGGTCTCAGAATTTTCCCCAGGGGATAGGGTCATTATTTGCTCAATTTTCATATGAAATGTAACAGATGTAATGGAATCAAATACTCTTCATAGATAAAAAGGTTAAATTTATATCATCACAGACTGATTTCATGGGGGGGGGGGGGCATGGGGCCCCCCCCCCCCCCCGTTCCCCAGGACGGGGGGGCAAACATGTCTTTTTTGCCCCCCCCCCCCCCCCCCCCCCATTTTCGCCGACTGAAATTTTCTAAAAAAAAAAGCTTATTTGAAAGAAAAAAGGGTCCTCCTGCACATTTTTCGTACTTCATTCTAGAAAATTTTCCGCTGCGCGGCGCATTTCCTAAAAGGTTCAAGCACATAATGTCAAACCTTAAATTGTAAAAATTCAATATACACAAACTAGACTAAAAATGTCCATCAGGGGATTCCCACTATGTACTATTTAAAAAAATATCTCTTAAAAGATCAATTTGTTTATATGTCTTAGCGAGACAATTAATTCATTTTTTTCTGTTACACAACAATGTGCCGATGGTGTGAAGCCGGTATATTCAGATCGAGTAGGGTTCCATAATGTTATGACGACACAATTATCATTTCTAAATGCAGGTAGCTTTAAATCGAAAAATTACCATGTTAAGAACGCTTTATAATCATTAAAATTTATCGTAAAACTCATCTCAGCCATTCTAAATCGTAATTTTTTTTCCCGGGGGAGACCCCCGGAACCCCCTAACACCAAATTCTCGGGCTTTTGGGTGCTCGCAAATTCATCAAAATGCATCGTAAAACTCATCTAAGCCATTCTAAATTGTATTTTTTTTCCCGGGGGAGACCCCTGGACCCCCCAAACACCAAATTCTCGCGCCTTTGGGCGCTCGCAAATTCATCAAAATGCATCGTTAAACTCATCTAAGCCATTCTAAATTGTAATTTTTTTTTCCCAGGGGAGACCCCTGGACCCCACAAACACCAAATTCTCGCGCCTTTGGGCGCTCGCAAATTCATCAAAATGCATCGTTAAACTCATCTAAGCCATTCTAAATTGTAATTTTTTTCCCGGGGGAGACCCCCGGACCCCCCAAACAACCAAATTTCTCGCGCTTTCGGGCAATCGCAAAATCATCAAAATACATAAAACTCATCCCGGGGGTCACCCTCAGACCCCTAATAAAACACCAAAATCTTGCGCCTTCAAAATTTGGCCAATTTGCGTATTCGTTTATTTCCTTTTAGCGACCCCACTGTCTATAAATGTGTACAAGGATTAAATTTAGTGATATATGAAAAATGTACATAAAGCATATATTATATGGTTGGGAGTTGAATTTATCTCCTTCTGTAGGTGTGGCGGGGGGGGGGGGGTTACAAAATATTGAGGACCTTTGCCCCCCCCCCCCCCCCCATGACGTTTCATCTTCCTACGCCACTGTACGGTGTATGTCTTTGTTTCACTCTGTATCCGAACTCAGGTGACCAATCAGAAAAAAAACATGGCTGACAGGTGGCGATTACTGCTATTTAAAAAATAGACTTCATTTTTAGTTTTCCCATGTTATAAAACATTTCCAAGAGGAAAGAAAAAGGTAAAGAATTACAGAAATAGAGAAAAGATCCATCTTTTAATGGCATGATTTACATCATTCAGTAGTGGGTACCAAGTTAATTAAACTTTAATGTGCAACTTCAGGGGCGTAGGAAGAAAAGGGTTCTCCTGCATTTTTGCAGCTTTGCGGCACATTTCCAAAAACGTTCAAGCACGTGATATTCAAACCTTTTATAATAAAAATTCAATACACATAGACAAGACTAAAAATTTCCATCAAGGGATTCTACTATTTCAAAAATGTTTCTTAAAATATTAATTTGTTTATATGTCTAAGCAAGACAATTAAATCAATTCATCATTTTTTTAGTTAAACAACAATGTGCTGATGGTGTGAAGCCGGTATGTTCAGATCGAGCAGGGTTGCATAATGATATGACGACATTCACAATTATAATTTCTAAATGCAGGTAACTTTAAGTCGCTTTAAAATCCTCAAAATACATCGTAAAACTCATCTTGGCCATTCTAAATCGTAATATTTTTCCCGGGGGAGACCTCCGGACCCCCAAAACACCAAAATCTCGCGCATCCGGCGCTCGCAAAATCATCAAAATCGTATTTTTTGTTTGTTTCCGGATGAGACTCCCGGACCACCCCAAACACTAAAATCTCGCGTATTCGGCGCTCGCAAAATCATTAAAATACATCGTAAAAATCACCTCAGCCATTCTAAATCGTAATATTTTTTCGGGGGAGACTCCCAGACCCCCAAACACCAAAATCTCGACCCTTCGACGCTCGCACGCCATTTTGCTTATTCATTAATTTCCTGTTAGCGTCGCCACTGTCTATAGATGTTGATGTGTACAAGGATTATATGTAATGATTTATGAGAAAAACATGAAAGTATATATGGTTGCGTGTTGAATTAATCTCCTCGTGTGGGAGTAAAGTCTTAAGTGACCTATTGCAATTGTCTTTTGACGGTACGTATCATCCAGTGTCTGCTGTAAACAATTTACAATCTTCTTAATAACTAAGAACCTCATACATGGACATGATATTGGGCCATAGCATGCTGGGATGAAGGGATACAAAGTTTGTTCAAATCAATAATCTTGACCTATGTGCTAAGACACAGGGGTGAGATATATCTATTTGTTTGTTAAAAAGCAAAACATTATTTTTAACTGTGCATATCGGAATTCAGGTGACTGTTAGATATATATATCCTTATTGCCTTCTGCTCATTCTCAACTCTCATCCATTTGTAAACATCTTCTCCACAACATGGTTTTTCTCACTTTACAGCAAGTACAAAAACAGCAACAATAAAATTACAATCATGAATATTATGTATTGATATTAAATTTTTTGCAAATTTTCAGCAAAACAAACATGTTTCAAATTAAATTAATACACATATTTGATTAATATATTTAATCTGCATTTATTTTTTTAATTAAAAAAAATGAAAAATAACAACTTCATATCATAGCAAAAGTACATGGGTTGTCATTTCAATCAAGGGAGATAATCCATTTTGAAGGAAAAGTTAGATTATAATTCACTTTCCATGCATTATTCAACCAAAATTTAGACTGGTACATTTCCTGGTCAACATCAATTATAATTTCAACACAAATCTATTAGATGATGTTTCAAGTAATTATCAAGTATGTACATGAACTTTGACATCTGGCACAATAAATAATCTTCAACTTTTATCAATGTTTCACAATCGAAGTCTACTCTAAGCCTTCTGTAAGCTAACACAAACTCTGCCTTCGTGTGATATAATTCAAACAGGATTCAAAACACAATGGAACATACCACTGTTTACACTGGAAAGTGGTTTCCCTTCTAAGAAGTCTTCGAGCAGGACGTCCCTAATGTTGTGCTCTATACAGCTCTATCTCACCAGGCCCACAGACAACACATCTCCTCCTGGCTGCTGATTTGGTTCCCGTCGGATAGGTGTCCTAAGAAATGTCTCGTTGACAGGCGCTGAATGTTGTCTCCCTTCTTCCTACCTTTAGATTTTGGTCCTATCACATCAGCCTCAATTAAAAGATGGCAGATAATTTCTATTCTGAAATTGTAAAATTAATAGATTATGAGAATGTTAACTTTCATAACTTCACAAAAAAATCTTTTGATGTAAATATTTTATGCTCCCATTTAAAGATGATCCACCGCTGACAAATGCTAATTTTTTTTATCTATCATAAACAAAAGCAGACGATTTAGAATTTTTCTTCAGTTACAAAAGTTACTGACTTTACACCATCACCGCCATTGAAAAGTTTGAGCTTCTAATTTTCCTTATAGATAAAGATATTAAAACAATTAACCGCATCCCGAAAAAATTCCGCGGCACTATGTCCTATATGGAATGAAGTACTGATTGCACAGTAAATGATTATTTTAATTTTTTTGTGTTTATTAGACATATATACGATTAAACACCAATTATTGTTCAAATGATGTGTATCATTTATGTTCTATCGGCGGTGGAGCATCTTTAAAACATTCATATGTACTTGATCAAAGTTCCGGATTCTTGATTTTTTTTTTTTAATATTTAACAGTAAAATGCAACTTCAAAGCTCAAATTATTGAATCCTTAACAGTTAAGACAGATATATTTTCTTTTCCATACTACATATGCTTCATCAGCTGACGTTATGTGTTTTTACTTGTATTTCATCACCTTAATACCCTTAGAAGAACTGGGCGTTGACTCATTTCTTTGTAGAATATTTAGGAATTTAGGACTGCAATGCCAAGGACACGAAAAAAAATTCTTCCGTCATTTCAATGTCCAACTTAGGAAAAAGCAACAATGCTTTAAAGAATTTGAAATAAAATAAACTCATTTACTGACGTGCGCATCTCCTAGCATCGGTGATCCAGTATTTACAATGTAACCAAATCTTTTTCAACAGATTAAATTTTAATGGTTCTCATATTATTGATCTGTCAACAATGTGTTCTTGCCTGTCTACTGGTCCCATGCGCTTGTGTAGCTCAAAACACAGTCAGGCGGACAATTCTGTTGCCACCATGTTGATTCCATTACATCTGCTACATTTTTCTATGAAAATTGAGCAAATAATGCTCGTAAACGTGTTTTCCTATATAAACTATGGTAAATTTGAGGCCATGAAATTCACAATTTTGGTAAAGGGCTTTGAGACCTTTCAATCTATGAAGAGTAATTCTGACGAACAAAATGATATACTAATAACCAGTAGTATCTAGGCATGTTTCGTACGGAACCTATCGAAGCATAATGAGTTAGGTCCTACATATATATATGTACATTGCATGTCCCAATTTAGCACATAAGCCCGTGCATGCACATCATTTTCCTTAGTATGTGTACAAGTACAGGTATTAGATTCCCAAAAAGCTAAGTGGGCTACGCGGAAGCTTAACCATTTGTTTGGAAAGAATTTGGAAATTAAACTATGATATGATAGTATTGCTTAAAGCAATTTCAAATGGCGGAAATAAAACCACGATCCGTGGGGGATTTTCCTAACACGCCTTCTTTGTAGTCAAACGTAATAAAACAAGTCACGTGCTTATACCTCATTCATGCCATTGGCCGAAATAAATATGGAATTGTATTATGGGTAAATAGTGATCACATGAGTGTGTGTTTACTTTCAAATAGAGTGATTTCTCTGACCTGGTATTTAGTATATATAATTTGGCCTTTTGACGAAGATCTTATTTTCTCCGTGTTATATGATTCTGTTCTGAAACCTAAAGCAGGTAATTATATAAATCAATGTAAATTTATAATTCTACGAATTTAGCCGGGAGTAGCCGATCTTCGCTGATCCTAGATTAGACGGTTAGACCTATTGAATTGGTCAATTCGCATTATATCATTTATTTACAAGACGTGGAAATGGCAGTTTTATAGCTCATTTCAGTCCATTATTTATAGTAAAACAACACATATGTGCAGGTCAAAATGATATGCATGCAATTATAATAACATTTTGGAGTTCAAATATTTTCAAATAGATAATATTTTCCGAAGAAATGGCAAGCAAACTATCACCATATTTGGAAGTAAACACACAATCACGTGATCACTAGTTACCCATAATACAATTGTATACTCCGGCCAATGGCATGAATGAAGTATAGACACGTGAATTTTTTTTTTTTTTTTACTACGTTTGACTACAAAGAACGCGTGTTTTTACTACAAAAATAGATGCAGATGTATCCCGAGTTTGGAATTAAAACCGCGTCCCGGGAGGATTTTTAGCCCAAATGTTGAATCTGGCCAGTAAGACCGTAACAAAAATTCGTTGTGCCTTTATATAAGTGTATCGAGGGATGTAAATATTTATGTATGATATATATGGACAGAGCAAGCTAACAAGTAAAGCTGGTTTCCCAATGTGTATTGTATACCTGTACTGTGACCTTTATGGCTTTTAAATTACGTAACTGGTATTTTTTGTGATTCACAAGAAAATGAAACATGAAAAAATCATTGTAATATAGTATAGTACGGTATATACCACATGGACTTGGTACGAATATTAATCCACTAAACACATACACAGCTTTTAAACGAATTTTCAACACACGGTTATATATATTAATAAATGATTATGGCCAAGAGGATGGAAATTCGTTGTACAAAGCAGAGTCCTTTTGCACTCTAACTACCTCAGCTCGTACTAACAGCTACGTACACGTAGGCTACAGCTGCATGGCCGGGATGTGCAGGATCAATTTTTTTTTAATTTTGAAATCAAATAAATAAAAACGTGAATTAACAAAATCAACGTCGATCTCTGCTGTATGGTACCTTGGTGCACATACACAGTGCTTTATGAAAGGCTGGCCTTTGATTTCCACTTTCAAGACCAGATGTCGACATCTTTTAGTTTAGATGTCGACATCAATAACTGACAAGTCGGTGTCACACCTGAACATAAACACCATTAATCGCCGAGTTACCGACTTTCTACATAATTATCTTGGAATCATTATGTGGGCAGGCACATGTGGTAGGTCGACATATTCTTCTGTTTATGTCGACATCTTCCTATATGATGTCGACATAATGCCTTAATTATGTCGACATCATTAAGTCGTAAGTCGGCAACTCGATGACAGAAATATGCCACCATAGAAAATAGCTATTTGTGCCCTAATAAAGCATAATATTATTACAAAAATACCTAATAAAGTCCTATACTGCTATGAACGAAGCTAACAACGCTTTTGTTTACCTGGCCCATACACACACGTGTATATACTGCTCGTGCGCTCACAGCATCATGATTCAGAGATACATACACAAACAGATATATCCCCATGGATTATGGATCAACGCAACATCCACAGCAGATCTCGCTTGTGCGATATATGTATCTAAATTATTGACATATCCACCACAATCTCAAGAAAAAAAACGTAAAAAATGTGGTAAAGTATTTACAGATCTCATCCGCCATTACGTCACACATTGTGACGTCATCGTATGTATCAGAGACAGATACACTACACAAGTACTTGATACTGGTGGTATTGATACATTTTTAACTGTAGATAATGCCTCAGACGAAGAATTTGTCCAAATTATCTTCAGAAGAATTTAAGAGGAAATAAATGATGAATGAATGAATGCCCTTCCTGCTTCCATTGTTGACACTCCTAATGTAGATTCATTCCCAGGTCAGCTGACACCAGCTGTTCTCACATCTCTCCAATACTAACTTCCTACATGTACCTTGTATATAGTTTTGACATATATTTAAGAAATAACAAAAAAGAACAAGTTTTAAATTTTGCGTCCCCCAGGCACCCCAGGTAATCTTCTTTGTCAAAAAGATCTGGTGATATTGAAAGAAGAAGAAGAATTATTTATTTCATTCCGACACCGAAAATATGTGTGTATGATGGTACAGGAGAAACATATATTAGATACATGTAGATGTGTGTGTATTCGTGGTATGTATGATATAAATACATGCAAAAAACAGTGGCGTAGAAAGATGAAACGTAATGGGGGGGGGGGGGGGGGTCAAAGGTCCTCAATATTTCGTAACCCCCCCCCCCCCCCCCCCACACACACACTTCACGCGCCCCGCACCCACAGGAGAGACATGTACTTGATATACTTTTTTTCATATATCATTACATGTAATCCTTGTAAACATCTAGACAGTGGTGTCGCTAACAGGGATTTGGTGTTTGGGGGATTGAGGGGGGGGGGGGGGGGGGTCTGAGATGAGTTTTACGATGTTTTTTTTTATAAATTTACGAGCACCGAATGCTGCGTGAGTTTTTCGTGTTTGGGACGTCCTGGGTTCTCCCCCGGGAAAATTTTTATTACGATTTAGAATGGCTGAGATGAGTTTTTACGATGCATTTTGTCGAATTAGCGAGCGCCGTAGCTAAGCGCGAGAATTTGGTTATTGTAGGGTCCGGGGTCTCTCTCTCCCGCCCCCGCCCCCTCCTCCAAGAAAAATATTACGATTTTATGTTTTGATGATTTTTAAGCGTTCTTAACACGGTAATGTTACCTGCATTTAGAAAGGATACTTATCATTAATATTTATGCAACCCAGCGCGATCTGAACATATTGGATTCACTCCATCGACACATTGTTGTGTAACTCAAAATAATAATGAATTGTTTGTTTTACTAAGACATATAAACCAATTAATCTTTTAAGAAGCATTTTTTGAAATGGTATATTCCCTTAACATTTTTAGTCGAGTTCGTGTGTATTGAATTTTCATTATCAAAGGTTTGAACATTACGTTCTTGAACGTTTCAGGAAACGCGCCACGCAGCAGGAAATTTTCTAAAATCAAGTCCTAAAATGTGCAGGGGGACCCTTTTCTCTTTCAAATGTGCATTTTTAGAACGTTTCACTCGGCAAAAATGGGGGAAGACATGAACAAGTGGGGGGATAGTGAAAAGTGAAGAAACAAATAAATAATACAATAGATCTATCAAGATAAGTTGAAAGAAGGGGTTTATACATGTACATGTACATACATGTATGTAGATCTATAAGTTTAAAAACTTTTGCCCGATTCCACTGTACTGTATACTATTAGATACAATAAAAATGGATTAGGTTAACGTAAAATATAAAAATTTATAAAAAAAACGGAAAAGGAAAAAAACGTGATACATATTTAAAAAATACTATAAATATGCTACAAAAGACGGTGTGTAGTTTGTGTCCATTATTAAAATTCTCCTATTTCCGGTTCAGTGTCGTAAGTATAAGTCGTACAAACGTTTGAATCATTGGACTGAATACGATAAGCGTACATGTGACCAAGATTCACGATCAGGTGTAAACAAAAATATTGAATTGAAAACGTACTGAGTTCATATCAATGATTCGCGTGACTGTACCAAGCTTTAGGAAAGTCGGAGACCATAATGATTCCTATACAGTAAGTACTACCCAGTTTGCTTACCACTGCTATTGTATTCCTTTCATATATCAAGAAAAATGTACTTGATAAATTGTGATGACTTGGGCCGAACTAACTCATTTATACTGGGCCTATTAGTCAATGTGTGCAGTGCACGATCTGAGGGTATGGTTCAGCATATACGGTCTCTTTATATTAGTTATTTGTGAACGATCTGTGGTTTACTAGCATTGAACTCAACAGTAGTTCCGAAGTCTATAGAGAGAGAATGGAATCAGGACTTTTGTAAACCCACATAAAGACACGCCCCCTTTGTTTACACCAGACCAGGTATGACTAACACAGTCTAGGCCTACAATATGCATATGCATACTGTGTACAATATACACTTTACATATCTGTAGTAGTAGCTGGGTCTTAGTCTAGCTGTTAAACACCCAGGATCATGGACAAATAGAGCTGTCAATATAATTATTTTATTATAATTAGCTAGTTGCTCTAAATAGGATGGGTAACCACTCCATTATTTTTGTATTTCCAATTCCTAAAATGCTATGCACATTACAATATATCTTTATATCCTTTTCATTATAATTACAAAATTTTCTTTGTTTTCACCAGGTTTTCAATGTTGAAGTCTGTGCTGCCGGGCGACTGACCAATGTAGAAAAGCGTTATTCAGAGTTTGAAGATTTCCATAAACAGGTACATTTTTAGGCCCTTAAATGCTGTTTTTTCCCCATTTACTGATACCCAATATCAAACAAGTATAAAGATGATACAATAGTTAATAAAATTAGATTCTAATGTTGATGATTACTATATACATTTTGTAAATCAAAAAAGTTTTATTTGCTGAAACAAAACGGAAAAAAAAAAAATACTATGTCATTTCAGTACCTGACAGTAGTTATAAATGTATTATGTTAAAGTTAATGGAAATATACATATATATTACCTTTTTATTTTTGTAACTACAGTTGTAATTATAAATTTTATATATTGTAGCTGAAAAAGATCATAAGAACTCCTGAATTTCCTCCGAAAAAAGTGATGAAATGGAATCCTAAAGTCCTGGAACAGAGACGGGTTGGCTTGCAGCTATATCTTCAAGTTTGTGTTGTTTTTTGTATATGCTTTGCTTTGCTAATTTACCATGAATGCATACATGTATAATTTGATTTACATTGAGTTTTAATTATTTTGCCTGATATTGACAGTAAGGTTGTAGGTGTTTCTCTTGGTTACCTGGCTGTCCTCCATCTTCTGATCTTGACAATTCATAAAACACTGGTTCTAATAGGACATATAGAACAAACACAATTTTACCCAACCAAATCAACCACTCTTCATTTGTAATGGGAGTATCAGTTGCCAGGTACATGTACTTGCTTATGTGCAAGCTTAAAGGCAACTTTGACAAAGAGTCTTAGTCCGCATCCAATAGTGCATCACAATGTCCATGCTATACCATATAGGACTACCTACAATAGGAATAAAATAAAAAAAAAAATAATGATATTCAAAGTACAGTATTGTACACTTTTTTATGGTGAAGTTTCTGATAATTTGAATTCAATACTGATTAAAAATATATTTCAATATGCTTTCAGGGAGTTGTACAGAATGACTATATCACAAAGATTGTTCAGAGGTTCCTGTGTATAACACTACCTAGTACCTCTAACATGGAGTAAGTATCAAATATGCAAATTTTACTGCCAATTTTTTTCAATACTGGTCTTAAAGTTTACACGGAATGGTTTGGTATATAGAGCTTGATAAATGCGTTATTGGATAAAATATAGAATGGAGAAAGTGCGAGCTTCATAGCGGTTCACGGTATTGGAGAGATAATGCGGATCTATTCTCTAGAACACACCTGAAGCCACAAGCCATAAACCCCGAAAAACTTATTCGGGACCCCTGAACATCTCTGGGTTAAAGCGATTACTGCAATACTTATATTTAGAGGATTGTGTTACACAATAAGTGGATGTACATTAATATATCCATGTACTTTGCTCAGGATAACTGGATACCAACATATACACTATTATTATACCAAGGTTTTGTACTGGATTGATTATAGATGTTATCCAGAAACCCGGATCTCGTGTCGGATTTAAATGTCTAAACAATGGATCAGTGGTCAAACTAGCTTTAATAATATTTGGATAGCTGGAAATTTTTCTTAACATTAAAAACCACCAACTAGGCCTATCTCAATACGTCTGACATTATTGATGTATGATTCTAAACAAAATTTTTAGATTTGCATCCTCAAAGACATATATGTAAATTATCGCATTCTTTTAACTCTGGTGTTATTTTCAGATTCCTACTGAAATGTGATCGATCCATTTGTTTTTTTTGAGGAAATACATTCAGCTTTCATATAATACAGCACATCCGACGACTTGTTGATATTTTGCTCAAGTTCAATCATATTAATGTGTCTTTAATTGAAAAATAAATCATGCACAGGTCAGACGAAAAAAAAGAGACTAAAGATTTCTATGTCTAATTCGAATATAGCACCTTTCCCAGGCGTGGTAAATATTTCAAAAGGAAAATGATTGAGGCGAGACTATCTGATTTTAACTAAAAAGAGGGGTCGAGTAGAACAAAGGGAAACCAGATTAGGATATCATCACAATTTTAAAATAGAAGAAAGGAATTTTGGTCTTTTTATAGTTTACTACTTGACCTGTCACGTACTTTGTTAATCTTATTGTCGGTAATTACATTTACAATGTTTAGTTACACGTATTTATGAATTGTCTATATTCAGGGTTATTCTTATTTTTTTTTTTAATCCCTCCCCCCTAACACCCCCCCCCCTTATTTATGTCAATATTGATATTTACCGTAAGAAATACACAGGTGAGGTCTTGGAAAATCCGTAGCACCATCTGTCACCAATTCTCATGTATACAGCGAAAAACTATTTGTCAAAAATGCTAATGAAAATTGTGGCCATTAACAAAATTTGTCTGTAGCTTAAAGCATCACATGTTTCATGAATGATAAATTAGTTATGCAAAGAGTAAGACGATACAGATTTCAAGTTTTAGGACACTTATACCAAATTATTATACATATATACATTGTACATGATTACTGTTAGTATTACAGCCTGAATAATATTTCCTGATTTTGTATGTATAGTATGACATACTTCAATACTCTAAACTGTATTATTGTAATAATCAAATTGACAAATTATTTTGCGGACCCCCAGGGGGCATAACAACCTTTGGTTGCTATAACCCCACTACCAAACAACCTACACTTGTGGTCCCTGTGATCAATCCCGGTCACTTTCAAATCAAGCCATGAGTTGACGATCCTTGATTAAGCACTGTAGATTTTCTATGAATGGATAAATCAATAATTGCAATGTTTTTAAGCCAGATGAGTGTATGACTTTTGAGTTTTTATCACATTTATTTAATTAACCAGGTGATTGATATGGACCCTCCGGGACTCTTGTTTTCTGAAAAAAATACCATCTAGTGAAATATACATAGTCAGGTTTTTGTTATGGTAATAAAAATCTAGTCGATTAGATATACATCTCATACATTGTATAATGAACTGTGACTTTTCTACTGTGTAGATATTAGAATGCAGTTATCACAAGGTAGACCACCAAAGGAGATCCAAACAAATTAGTTTAAGCTTTTAGCTTTATCAATTCCCCTTTTTACATTATTTATAAGTGTTCACCTGTATATAATGGTTTTTTAAATTTTTTTCTGAAGTAACTTTTACAATATAAACTGAAGTATTATGTACATTGTATTTCCATTTGAAAAATCAGTTAACTATCCAATTTTGTCGATGAAGTGTCTGCTATATTTATTCATATCCTATTGGTTCTTACTACAGAAGCGTATTAGGCTCACATAGGAAAATAATTTTCAGGATAACGAAAATGTTTTTACTTTTTTGCGGCTGCCATATAATTAGCTGGCAGTGGCCACTTATATTAGATATCTTGAGGCTACCAATTAATTTATCTGGCAACCGCCAGAAAAATAAGTTGCAGCTGCCCTGATAACTATATATATATAACTATGAATTTAAGTGGCCGCCGCCTTGTAATTATTTGGCAGCCACCACATAGTATCTGGTGGCCACCAGATAATTTAGAGGCGACAGCCAAATAAATTAAGTGGTGGAGGCCAGATAATTATTTGGTGGCCACCAGATACTAAAGTTGCTGCCGCCAGATAATTATTTGGCAGCCGCCAATTAAAACATTTCCGTTATCCTGAAAAATATTTTCCTATGTGAGCCTTATATATTCACTTCTGTATCTTACAAAACAAACTCAGTTGTGTTAAATGTACAATGTACTTTCACTTTTACAAGCTGGTATAATTGTTGTAATCCGAGTTTAAGATTACTGTCTTGAGATAAAAAAATGTATTTCCTTACGGTCATAGTTTGTTGTACATATATACATATATTTGGTATGTCAACAACATTTTGAATACATTGTTACATATGTAGCAGTTGTTCCTTAGATTTGTAGTTAAAGAAGAAAATGCCATTCTAAACCTATGTTATAAAAGTTTTATAACAATTTGACAATTTTACCCCTTGTGAAATGACTATCACCTAAGTAGTTAGATATCATTTCAATGCTTTTATAAACTTCAACATTTCATTGTTTTTAATTTCTTCAAACATGGGCCAGGGGTTTCCATGCTTGTATTCCAAGTAAAAAGTATTATTAGTTACGTATACCGTCTCTTGATATTTTTAACATCATTTTTTATTTTTTTCTAAAATGGAGATTTGAACATTAAAGCAGAAGTTTTTAATTGTGAAAGTTCTCCTTTACCTTATATAATTCAATTTTGCTTGTTACGAGCATTTTCATTGGCTTAAAAATTTACTTTATCAGCCCATAAAGGAAAAAATGGCGTAGCCGTTTGTAACGTTGCTTCTGATTGGCTGAGATGACGGCGTAATGATTTCATAGACAAAAGAGTCCAAAAATGAATTTTGAATATTGAAGAGATTAATTATACTATAGTAAATTGAATTATAAGGATTAATTTGAATAGATTTTTTATGTTATGGAGATATAACACAAAAATCTTCTCGGTTTATTTAGAGTACACTCAGATTTTTGTGTTATATCTCCATAACATAAAAAATCTTTTCAAGTTAATCCTTAAATACAATGTAGATGAAAAGGATAGAGATGCTATCTGAACCAAACACACACCTTTATACATTGTAACACTGAACTTATAGTAGCTGTAAGTCTGTTCCTTATAAATATAGTTAACATTCTACTTGTATTAGATAGATCTCAATTATTGATAGACATTCCAGGCTGGTAAATTTGAGGTACAATGCAATCTATATATATCTGTATATTTACATTTGAGTATCTACATGTAATTAACCTTAAATAAGGATACATGTCTCATATATAGGCTGATGGTATACATAGACTCAGTATGTATTATATATGTTCTAGTGTATCGCCGTTTTACTGAAATTCAACATAAGGTTATTTGTATTACAGTATAATTTGTGTGGCCAGATTTAATATTTGTTTTATACATGTCAGTATACAATATTGTTGGTGCAAAGGTATATATTATTTCTACTTCAAATGCACACTTTTGTAATGCAATATAATTGAAATTATTTAAATCAATTGTTTAAAAAAATCATATTTTACCTGGTATGTCTTAGGGAAAATTGTTAGAAGCCCATTCATTCCTGGAGACAGATTCAAGGGTTGGATCAGTTCATCATGTTTCAGGGATGAATGGCATATGGTTCACAGAGGCAATATTTCCATATTTATTACATTAATGTAGTGATTTTAGTTAGTTATATCACAGGGAGTGCAACCCCTGCTGCACATTTTGTTCTGTACACCTGATGTACACCAAGGATTTACAGTTATTGTGTAATCCTTGTGCACACTAAATGACTGTTAACCAACTTACTTTTATGTTTGCATATTGGTTGTAAATTTAATCACAAAAATATAATACCACAAAATGTTTTTAACAGCAAGTCAAACAAAGTGTTTAACTTTATAATCACACAGCAGTGTCTGTAACAGAGTTTTCTGATCTATCAGAGTTACTTCCCTTCGTTTTACTGTTGGAACTGTCGGAGTGAAACAAAGGGAAGAAACTCTGAAAGGAAAATATTAAAATGGTAATGAGCCGTTAGGCATGCATGAAACGCGTGAAATTAGGTCACGCCGAAAATAATTCGGTTGATTGTAGTATTTTGATATTTTCTGGGTCACATCTTAATGTTGATCATAATGACCATCTGAAACTATTTATGAACTTTAAGTGTGTACATATATCAGTTGTACTGTATGCATTATGGAGTATAATATATACCTAATAAGTTTTTTTTCTGTCTTGATCCAAAGGCATATGTTTCTGGTCAACGGGATTTTTTAATGATATCTAATGAATGTATATTATACCAAAGTGTTGTCATCAAAACGTGTAAAGAGAAGATCAACATTTTTGTTCAAAATGAACTGCCATTTCCAGTATTGTCACTGTCAGAATATGAATGATTCTTAAAATTGTTATTGCATGCAGATATGTACACTACTACAGTATATTTTAATGATGTATAATATCATGTGCTGTCTCAGAGATTTAGATAGTAAATCTCCGGTTGACTACATGTACGAGCGCATCGTCACTACTTTTTGAGAGAAAAAAAACGATGAAAGGGTTTTATTGCTCCTTTATATTATAGAAATAAAGGAAATTATTGATTTATGTTGACTTTTGAAATTGTTAAATCATTTTCTGAAATAAAGTATACAAGTGTACTTCTGCTTTGACTTTTCAATGCATCAGTATACCAAAGCAACGGAGCATTTAGAGGGGGCATCGATCCCGCATACACATGGAGAGTCTTAACTTTATATTCATAACACATTTTGAGACATTTTAACCATTTTGTCATGATACTAAGATATACATCTAAATCTCTTATCTCATATAAGACCTATGAAGGACATTTCCTAAAATTGTTGACTTTTAAGTGTTCAGGGTTCCCCATCCCCAACACGTACTCAATTATCATATAGCCTGCTTATCCACAGGTAAAACCCGGCGCCAAGTGACTTAATGAGCAAATATCAGAAATTGTTTCTGGTATTACATGTAGTTTTAAATATGGTATCATACATTGTATGTGCATGTACATGTAACTGGCCAAAAACGTACATTTCATTGACTGTGCAGACCAAGACTCAAACTCATTGTGATTGTAATGGTAAATATACATAATAACATGAAGTCAAGATACACAATGTACGAGAACGGATCTAGTGACATACATACTGTACAACGTACATACATGTACAATGTATATACACTGTAGTGCGCTTTTGCTGTTTTTAGCCCACTATCATCAGATGGTGGGCTATTCAAATCGCCTTTCGTCCATATCGTCCGTCCGTCCGTTAACAATTCTTGTTACCGCTATTTCTCAGAAAGTGTTGAAAGGATCTTTCTTAAATTTCATACAATATGTACGTTCCCCTAGGGCCCTAGTTGTGTATATTGCATTTTGGGATTGGTCAGTCAACAAGATGGCCGCCAGGCAGCCATCTTGGATTTTGGCATTTAAAGTTGGTTACCGCTATTTTTCAGAAAGTCCTGAAGGGATCTTTCTCAAATTTCATATGTAGATTGTCCTCCCTAGCTGTGCATTTACATTTTTTGACTGATGAATCATCGGATTTTGGTAGTTGAAGTTCATTACATGTACCGCTATTTCTCATAAAGTGCTGAAAGGATCCGTCTCAAATTTAATATGTAGGTTCCCCTATGGACCTTGTTGTGCATATTACATTTTGGGCCAAATCGATTAACTGAAGGGCTCAGTCTCAAATTCCATATACATGTATAGACCCCGCATAGGCCCTAAATTTGCTTAATGCTGGTTGGGACCAATCGCTGTCAGTCAACAAGATGGTCCACTGGCCACCATCTTGGATTTTGATTGCCAAAGTTTGAAAAGCAGATAAAAGATCCCTCTTTCAATTGTCAGACATTGATCATTCTTTGGTAGGTGCCAAGATCCCTCTGGCAGAGATCCTAACAAAATGGCATCGAAACGCTTTGAAATTAAGTATAATTAAAGCGTAAAATTATGTAGCTGAAAAAAAATCTAAAATTCGTTTTATAAATGTTAAGTCTCATATGAAATGAAAACTCATATATATAAGATCCTACACGTACATTTTACTTTCTTTAACAAAATTAAAATCCCAGATTTTTTTAAAGGCCCGGAACCACTACCTTTCAGGTGCAAAACATAAATTCTTAGTTAAAAGGGCCACTACCTTTCCAGAGCAAGATTTTAAGGTTTCTTAAAAACATAAATAACATCAGAAAATACATATCGATGGCCTAAGACGAGGAAACAACACCAAACATATGCCTGTTTTATGCCAGATATCCTGTGTAATATATGATAACTATGGAGATAAATTTCGTTGTTTTTCCGTCTCGCGCAGTAATATTCAACTACCGCGCAGTATTTAGGACGACGGTGGGAAACATAAGACGACCCGCGTTATGAGAATTTACATTTCATTTAATTCAATCAAAATTTTCGGAAGATAATGATGAGTGGCGTATTAACGGTAAGTTAATAACTTTTGCGACTCTACATAATTATCGAATTCGTTTTGCATTCGCATTTTAAAAATTAAAAGCCGTTTCGGAAAGATACATGTGTGGGCCTTTAATAACATCTGAAAATATATACCGATGGCTTAAGATTAGGTTACAACACCAAACATATGCAAGATTCCCTGCGTAACGTTTCCTAACATGTATCAAAAATCCTAAAGAATCTCAAATCGGACAAATCCCTCGGACTAGACGAACTCCACCCGATGTTCCTGAAAAACACCTCTGATACAATATCATATCCAATAACGAAGTTATTCAACAAATCAATTTCAACAGGAACTCTCTCGGATGATTGGAAAAGGGCTCGAGTGTGTACCATTTACAAAAAAGGAGATAAGTGTGAACCGGGAAACTATAGGCCTGTGAGTCTCACGTCAGTTGTTTGTAAAACACTAGAAACTCTAATAAGGAATCATATAGTAACATTTATGAGGAAAAACAAGTACTTCTCCAACAAACAATACGGTTTCTTATCAGGTAGATCAACAACATTAAAACTTTTAGAAGTTTTGGATAAATGGACAACTGCTTTAGATAAAGGTGACGTAGTCGATTGTATAAACATGGATTATCAGAAAGCCTTTGATACAGTTCCGCACAACCGTTTACTGAATAAATTAAACTCATATAATTTCAACCAGCAGATGAAAACTTGGATTTCAACTTTTTTGAAAGGAAGACATCAAATGGTAACAGTGAATGACAAAAATTCCGAATGGTCAAGCGTAACATCAGGAATTCCACAAGGATCGGTTCTTGGACCCTTATTATTTGTGATATTTGTTAATGATCTTCCAGACATAGTGTAGTCAGACGTATACTTATTTGCGGATGATACTAAAATATTCAAGTCTATCCGTGGCAAAGATGATGCTCTAGATCTGCAAAGTGATTGAGATACAATGTCGAAATGGAGTGAAACGTGGCTTCTAAAAATGCACCCAGATAAATGTAAACACATGAGGATACACAAACAGAGAACAAGAAACCAATGGGAGGAAATTATACAATACCAGCTCAATGGAAAAACACTGCAACATATAGACCAAGAAAAAGATATAGGAGTTATTGTAGATTCCACGTTAAGCTCGACAGCCATATATCAGAGAAAGTAAAAAAAAAGCCAATTCTATGTTTGGACTTTTGAGAAGAACTTTTCAGTTTTTAGACATCAAATCATTTATTCCGCTATACATGTATAAATGCTTAGTTCGGTCTCATTTGGACTATGCTTGCCCCGTATGGGCGTCTTACCTACAGAAGCATATAGAAATGATAGAAAGTGTCCAAAGAAGAGCGACAAAATGTCTACCAGGAATGTCACATCTAGCATACAGTCAAAGGCTGGAGAAACTGAAATTACCGACATTGGCATATAGAAGTATACTAGGAGACATGATAGAACTCTTCAAAATTTTTGATGGAGTATATGACTCTGAATGTTGTAACATTTTTTCTTTATGGAAAGATGCAACGGACCGCGAGAGCAGCAGGGGGCATAGGAGGAAGCTATTCCATACAAGATCTAACTATGAGATTAGGAGAAACTTTTTTTCACTAAGAGCTACTAAGATATGGAACGATCTACCAGAGGATGTAGTGAAGGCGCCAAATATAAACTCCTTCAAAAATACGTTAGACAAACATTGGAATGAACAAGAACTCTTATACAACTACAAAGCCTTTATACATCATTAATTTATTATTATTACCGGATAAAATGTATTAACTGTAAACTTTATATTTTGTCTGAGTCTGGTATAGAGGACTTTACATATAAGTCCTGAACCAGAAATAAACTTATCTTATCTTATCTTATCTTAACAATGGAGAGTCATTTTATTTAGGACGACGGCGGGAAACATACATTGTAAGATGACCTACGTTATGAAAATTAAACTTATGATACGTGTAGTATTAATGGTAAGATAATAGCTTTTGAGCCTATACAAAATTATCGATCTCGTTTTACTTTCCCTTCTTTTAAAAAAAAAAAATCAAAGCCGTTTCGGAAAGGTATTTTCCCGTAAAATTCCCTGTCGGTGCCTCATCCAGTACACCATGAGCTCTCCCCTTCGCAGTAAATGTACTTCCGGTTCCGTTATCAACAAAGGTTTAGGTCCTCCGCCTACACATCTAGACCTGGATGTGAAAGCAAAGCCATTAATTCGGAAAGATTGAGTGGTAAACAAAAAACTTATTGACGATGGGGAGTCTTAACATGGCTGAGATTTCCGTAGATGCCCAATCAGGGTTTCTTACAATCCGCAGTCGCCACAAACTTGACGTAAACCAGAGTAAAGTCATGGGGGCCGTTGCCATTCTTCTTGTCGAGCCATCATCCAACACGAATGAAAGTTCGACTTCTACATACTCTAAAGGTTTGCTTATAACAGACTCTTAAAGACATATAAATAGATTTATAATGTATGTAATCACTTAATGAACTCTGGGCAATAATGAACGTACACGTGTAACATTACTGATTAGTTAAAATTTAGTTTCAATCTTTCTGATCAATTCATTTGAAAGTACTTGTGTACATGTATACAAACAGTGACTATCAGGATTTAGAACGTTTTTCATTCGTACTAATTATATAATATCATCCATCTTCCATAACACAATGTTCACACCACTCCGTGTCTATCTGTATTACAGGTAGGGCGTTAGACGTACCTGCTGTCCCCAGTGTATGGTAACGGGATCCGGCCCCGGTTGTTTGGTATCTACTTCCGGAAAAATTGTACCTAAACAAATGAGAGGGGTACGTGCTAAATCGCTTTAAAAACTCGATAGTATTTCATTTGTTTATTAAAACCTGTCAAAAATTAAAACAGTGAAAGCTTAAAATTTTAATATATCCAACAATTATATGTGAAAATGAGAATAAAGCCTCTTTATTTGTATTCAAACATGTAAACTGGATGGTATTTCCGTGCAAAACTGAGAAAAATGTGTGAAAATATGATCATATCTCAAGATATGGGATGCATTTCTTTAAGATAAGATGTTGAATGAAGAATTAGGATAGAACAAAAACTATCTACCACTTCAAATTTATCGTAAATACATCCTTTTTGCCATAATCGATGATGTTTAGTGAGCATGTTATGACTAGAGTGTACATTGTACGTGTTTGGTACGCACAAAATACCGGTTTGGTATATCCATTAGTGTACGGTTTGGTATAACAACCTAGTTATTTTTGATTCACAAATAGGGAGCCGCAAATAAAGCGTGGTATACATGTATAATCCCCGCGCTTCACAGTTGGTATGAAAACCCAGATATCAAGCTCAAAGTAAGAGTTATTAATGCGTGTATTGTAAAACTGAAAAAAACCCAGCTGGTGACAAAAATAAACAGTAATTTGGTATTTTGACTAGTTTCCAAGACTACAAAAAAATACCAAAAATTGAAGGTTTGAAATAGCAAAAGGCACAACTAGGGCACTTGTCTGATATATACACAGAAAACGCGTTTCGCAGGGGATAATAAAATCCGATTTACTGTAGGAACGAACAAACGATCAAAGTAATGAACAAGCAAAAAAGGACACACGAAAGAAATCTTTTTTTTTTGTTTGACCTGACTACTTTCGTACGAAACACTATATAATCTTATAATTTTGAATATCTTAGCATTATCAGCAGAGAAATATACATTTCTGGTAGATCGTTCATGAATATTACGGACAGTAGTGGGCCCAGCACGGATCTTTGAGGGATTCCTGATGATACGTCTTTCTAAGGATTTCATATACGTTCTTGTTCTTTTCAATAGGAATGCTGTTTAAATAGATGTAGGGCAGTCGAACAACTGAAATGACACCACGGCCAGTAAATTATGGAGAATTGGATATAAGCTGTTTCATAATAATGAACACTTGAATAAGCATCGTTCGTTTCGCCCTGTACAATGTAGATAACATCACGGGAGAGATTATAATGGTAATAAATTGGTTTAAAAATATAAGGACATCAATATTATTTTCATATGTAATAAAATGCGTATCTGTAAAAAGAACACAAAGATAATGTGTCTCCTCCCCTGGGGGTGAATAAAATATCATAGTAACCAAAACAATATCATGAGTAAACATTACGCATGAGTATGGAAGTATAAAAGTGTCTAAGACTTAATTGATTTGTATTTACAATGCTTAATAATTAATTGTTGCATACTTGTTATAGCGTGTGGTGTTTTTTTCGGCTTTCCCCGATATATACTTTGATATGGCGAAGCTACATACTTTATATATATATATAACAGCTACCAAACACCAGGATTACGAACTTACATGTATATAAATTTAATTGTTTCTATGATTGTAATTATGTATCGGCTCTTGCTGTGTAATATGTTAATTTGACTGCGCGAAATGATAATGCCGTCCTTAGTTATCCTGTTTTTATTTGTGAATCAAAAATAACTAGGTTGTTATACCAAACCGGAATTTTGTGCGTACCAAACACGTACACTCTAGTCATAACATGCTCACTAAACATCATCGATTATGGCAAAAAGGATGTATTTACGATAAATTTGAAATGGTAGATAGTTTTTGTTCTATCCTAATTCTTCATTCAACATCTTACCTTAAAGAAATGCATCCGATATCTTGAGATATGTTCATATTCTCACGCATTTTTCTCAGATTTGCATGGAAATACCATCCAGGTTACATGTTTGAATACAACTGAGCGACTTCATTCTCATTTTCACATACAATGGTTGGACATATTAAAATGTTAAGCTTTCATTGTTCGAATTTTTGATAGGTTTCAATAAACAAATGAAATAATATCGAGTTTTTAAAGCGATTTAGCACGTACCCTTCTCATTTGTTTGGGTGCGATATTTCCGGAAGTAGATACCAAACAACCGGGGTCGGATCCCGTTACCATACAGTGGTCCCTATTGCATGGTCGTAAACTTAATTTAGGATTTTATTTTTTATTTTATTTATAAATAGTGCAATATACACATTCACACAGCGATACAAATTGTATTCTATAAATAGTACAATATACATACACACAGCGATACAAATTGTATTCTATAAATAGTACAATATACAGACACACAGCGATACAAAATGTATTCTATAAAGAGTACAATATACATACACACAGCGATATAAAATGTATTCTATAAATAGTACAATATACATATACACAGCGATACAAAATGCATTCTATAAATAGTACAATACACATTCTATAAAGAGTACAATATACATACACACAGCGATACAAAATGTATCCATATTGTATTCTTCTTGGTGGCATAGTTGTTATTACTAGTATAGAAATGTACATGTACAATGTAACTGCACTAAAACTTTTAAATTAATAAAATTGTATAATATGGTTATGATTCACTATTTTCCAGGAATCAACTCGACATTCACATCAACAAGAGGCACTCAAAAAGACGTTATCAATATAACAGATCCGCTAGCAAGGGACACTGGCTGTTCATCTTTTGTTGTTCCGTCATCTGCATCACTGATAAGTTCACCATGTGGATGGATGGGACGAGAGACCGCTGCTCCTTCGCTGTCGGCACCGATTCAAGAACACACCTTGTCGAAAAATGGATTCAGCAATAAAGACAGTCCACAAGGTAATAGAACAGGAACAAGACATGACAGAGATTGGAATCCAGAACCTGCACAATACAATCAACCGTCAATAGATGATTCCACACATACATTATACAATCAGAATAGGAAGAAGCCAACGACGAATAAATCACATAACGAAGACAGCGTACCGACAAGGAATGTTAGTGTTATAGACTTAACTAACGTACAACAAAGTAAACAGATTTCCAATGCATCTACTTCAGCGACATCAGGTGATACTTTTAGAAAGCAACCATCAACTAGCACATTTCCACGTCCCGTTAGAGAACCACGAACATCAACAAACTCGCGATTTGCACAGTTTAATCATCCCCCTCGAGTCAGTTCACCTTTCTTATCAAGAATGAACTCCCAGCTTCAAAGACGGAAACACAGAAATATCAAAATCAGCAAAATGATTCAACAGCCAGTGAGTCAGCGGATGAATGTTGCGAAGTGTTGTGCTTGTGGTGATGTATTGACAAGTTTTGCTGATAACCAGACGCACAGTATCCGACACAACTTACACAATCAGTGTGTCGTATGCGGAATTAAGTTGCCGGTGACAAGCAATTTACGAAGACACTTTTTCGGCCACATTCACCATGTTGCGTTCACGTGCCCGTTCTGTCCTGCTATGTACAGACGGAAGGACAATCTGACATCACATCTGTTTCAAAAACACAACATCAATTCGATGCAACGAAGAAGTCAACAGATGTTAGCACGAATGGACAAAGTTCCAAAACAGGATCAGGAAGGAGACGGAACTCGTAAGTCCTCAGCTTCACTTCATGATCTCTCTGATCCCCAACAATCTGTTACCGATCGCGAGGTCCAACCAACCTCTCCTATGCCTGCGGACGCTACTGATACTTCAGCATTGTCGACAACTACAACTGCATCCGATTCAGTTATGCAGCATCAAATGGATACCAGCGATTCTTCATGTTCACAACAACCAGAAGAAAGACAGCCGTATCCTGAACCTGAAAGTGGTCAAAGTGATAGTTGTCCAATAGAAATAAAAGAAGAGCCAGAAGGCCATTTCAATAACAATGTTGTCCAAATTCCAACGCAGACGGTGCTTGGAGACAAACAGTCAGAATCCGACCAGACGGACAATGTCGCTTTACATTCGGACGGTACACCACATCAATCAAACATGCAAGATGACGGTTCACTGTACAGGAGCTCGGGCTCAATTCTTAACTACAGTTGTAGCGCATGTGATGTAAAGTTCTCCGAGTTAGAGAAACTTCATCATCATGTCGCTACCTTCCATTCAGATGAAGTATCAACGTCAGGAACTGGCGAGGAAGCAAATGCCAATATGGGTAATGGCTTCACAATCACGCCGACTACTAGTTCAGAAGGCCACGGTGACTCGTTGGAAGGGCAAACAATGTACCTATATAGTGACACTTCGAGGTCTGATATGATCGATCAAGCAATCAGATCGGCAACTAACAATCGTCGTGATCAAGTCGAAGAAGTAATTGATATAGAAAATCTGGGCGACATGTCCAATTATCAACAAACTGATTTTGCAACAAATCATCATGATGGAATTTCTTTCAAGAGTCGGGAAGATATGTTGTCTAAATCCTCGGAATTCTTAGGTCCTGCCTACCAAAGTATGTTTCCTCCGCCTTACGAGTCTTCGCAATCGAACAGCATGTACCAAGGTTTCAATATGGATAGTTCTAGTACTGGATCCTGTGGGAGAAATAGGATCAGTAAGGGCAACAATAAGTGTTCAGTGTGTGGTGTATCGATGACAACGTGGGAAGCGATCCTTGAACACGGGGACCAGCACTCAGGCATGCTTCCGACAGATCTAGGGGCTGGCAGGAGATTCCCATGTGTCGTGTGTAAGACAGTTCTTAGTACCAAGGATTCGCTGAGGCGCCATGCCATTAATCACATGGGGGTGCAGCATTTCTGTACGATGTGTTCCGCTGTGTATAGTAGACGGGACAATCTACTTAAACATATGCGGGATACTCACGGGGTCCACTCACCCAGGACTTGACTGTCAGATACAAATGTACATGTATCAGCATAAAGCCGTACATAGTTATATTCAAGACATCATTGTGACATACCAGACTGTAGAGTGATTAAAGTACAATATTATATGTATACTTGATCCCTATAATTGTATCCGTGCTTTCAATATGTCTGATTATATTTTCTACTTACATTCGATTTGTTTAACATTAAATATTGCAGAATCTTGAAATGTTTTTGTTTGTTTGTAATTTACGTGTACCATGTCTCCGTGTGCTTTTATTGGGTCAACCTTGAGAAACAGGCGTCCATTTTGTGGCTATCGCCTGCGATGAATACCACTAGATTACAAGATGAACTTACCCATAAACTCTGTCAAAAGTAAGAACTTAACACACAAGAGCTGTTGGAGAACAGCAAAGCTCGCCTATTCAGAAGAAGTTGATGTTCAAGTATTTAGTATTTAAACATGGAAATGTGACAAATTAACAGACTAAAAAAAAACTAAAGGGCCCCAAATTGGTTGTATTATCACGTTCTGCATCCACACATATTAGGAAAATAAAATCATAAACATTTATGATGACTTATGCTTAAACAATTGACAAAATAGAAACTTGCTCAAAAACTTTAACGTGGAAATATGACAAATTATAAATTGGTTGTATTATCACGTATGACAAATTATAAATTGGTTGTATTATCACGTTCAGCATCTATACACATTAGGAAAATAAAATCATAAACATTTATGATGACTTAAGCTTAAACAATTGACGAAACAGAAACTTACTCAAAAACTTTAACGTGAAATGGGACGCCAACGCTGACGCCGACGCCGGGGTGACAACATTAGCTCCCCCTATTCTTCGAATAGGCGAACTAAAAACTGACTCCGCAGCCATCGTCGATAGAAGCTAAGGGTGATTGATGATATACTAGTGGTCTGCTATCGTATCGGCCTCACTGTGGATCTAGGAACGATTCCTTTTACTTATCTATTATGGCCTGGTGGAGAGGGCACTATTTATCTATTATGGCCTGGTGGAGAGGGCACTATTTATCTATTATAGCCTGGCGGAGAGGGCACTATTATTATTGGCCTGGCGGAGAGGGCACTATTTATCTATTATGGCCTGGCGGAGAGGGCCTCATAATATTGTCGAGGGATGGAATAGTCCCCGAGCCGAAGGCGAGGGCACTATCCCATCATGAGACAATATTATGAGGCAATAGTGCCCCTCAACCAGGCATAATGGGTTTAGTCACCCCCTGACATGAGACCGTTTTTCATGTCATCGTAATAGAAACACGTCAAGCGATACCTCGCAACGCTATCTTCATTTCCACACCACGTTGTTACATTAAAAGTACAACATATGAATTGTCGCAGAAATATGTGATTCTATAAAACGGGATTCAGCTTCATGAAAATTAAAAGTAGATCAATATAGACCACAGGTTTACTTTTTAGTATTTTTTTTTGCGCGCGTCGTAAACCTGTGTTTTAACCAATAGGGATAAAGATGATTGTTTGTGGTATCATAAATGTATTTATTGCTTGCTTACATATAGATTTGTCAGTAGCTATCAGTCTATCAAAGGTAATCAAACTAACAGATTCCACATAAACAGATTTCGGTAATTTATGAACTTATGAACGATCAAAATATGGTCATCTGACGGGCAGTTCAGATTACTAAGGCCACAAAAATATGTCTGTTTAGGGTTACATTAAAAAAAAAGGGGGGGGGGTCGGTCTGTCGGGAGGATTTTTTTTATTTATTTATTTTTTTAATTATTTTTTAAGTGTCTTTCACTCTGCCGGAACCGTTACGTAGTCTAAAATCGAAATCCTGACTTTATTTAGTAGAAAAGTGGAAAAAAATTAGGGTCGGTCGGGTAACCCTAAACAGACATACATGTATTTTTTTTGCCTTATGTCACGAGAGTGATTATAATATGGGTATTGGTTCACGAGTACATAAATAGAATCCAACAGCTATAAACAGTTGACAATATTTATTACACACAAACGGAGACAGATAACCCTGAAATAAAAAGAACAATACCTGACAATATGTAGGGACACATAAATGAACATACTACTATATCTTCTATATTTATACTGTAAGGTATAAAATATAAACAGGTATCTATTTATTATATTATAATAGTAAATTGTATTTTAATTTCCGAGTTACATATATTTACAAATAACATTTAATTTACAGTCACTTGACTCTATGCATTGCCCTAACCTCACCGACCACGTGCGGTCCTTTGTTACACATAATATAAAGCTTTATGGACAAGTTATTTAAAGAAGTTTTAATTATATAAAGTATATTAATTATATTGCATAGTGAAGAGTAAGTTAATTACTTTATTTCTAGTTATATATTAAATAAACATACCTGTCAGTACTGTGGCCGTAAAGCACACATGTACAGGCTTCTAGTTATAGGTCGTGTATGTCCAATGCCTATTTTCCACGTAATGTGCGGACACGCTTTCTCAAGGGTGGGCGTGCACGTGCAAGGACAGGGTCATGCAGGGTCAATGTGACACACTCAACCAATCCATTCACTCGCCTCTCATACGTCATCATAACAACTTACACACACAGATTTACATGTACAGGACATTACATGACACAGGGACATGTAAATTCAGACAGACACAGGGACATGTAAATTCAGACAATACTCAGCGCATGTAGTTAAACCACCATATATAATACATATTACATATATGGTGAATTTAAACACCGCGACATTCTCCCCTGCAAAGGAAAATGACTCCTGGCATTTAAATCACCTAATGTTAAACATCACAGTTAAAATATTCATAGGAAAATCAATGAGCAGTACAGTATCCAGTATCCAAGTGATTGGGGAAATCCCTACCTACAAGGATTAAAGGATCACTGCTCACTGAGCAGATTTTTTTTACCAATATTAGAAATCAATATCTAACACCTTGGCCAGTGTCCCAAGGTAATATCCAGCATCTATAGCTTAACTAGAATTTCTCCTCTGCCAAGTGAAACAAAACATTCCTGATGCGAATATAATCTAACATTTATTATGATTGATTGTAAATTGCAATTATGCTACAATTCTACTTAATAAATGGTAAACCATAAGGTAATACACATTAGTAGCTGTAGAGATTAAATATAATTTTCACAATCAGGAGTGAAATATTGAACTTTTTTGTCGTCGCGGATGAATAATTCTACCTTACGTGAAGCGTCATCATTCGCTGTTCAATTGAGTAAGCTCCTCCCACTTTTGACCGACTTTTATTGAATAATTACGTCACTTTCAAATGACGATTTTATTGCATAAATATAAATAAAAAGTCGTGTGAGTGTAAATATAGGGATTGAATTTCGTTTTTATGTTAAAGGGATAATTCAGTCTAAGAGAACATTAAAATTTGTACATATATCGGAAAACCAGTTCTTATGGAAATTAGATCAGTCGGTTTTACTGTGATATGCCTGAAAAGCCCATGGCTTGGATTGCCATGTGACATGTGTGTAGATGTTCAAACTCTCTCGCTGTCCGCCATTACACATTGTGGTCGAACTTCTTGTATGCCGAACCCTGTCCCTTGCTCGTAGAGTAATGCAACTTTTGTCTATAACTGCTCAATCGCTGAAACAGCAGTGTGTTTACCTTATTAGGTGAATTGTCTTGCCTAAAAATCATTTTATCACTTCTCAGTGGTTATGTAGTTTATTTGTTTAACGTGCGTGACTTTGGCTCGGGTATGGGTACAGCGTCCATATTGTACCTGTTTAATCGTATTGATCAACGATTTGATATTTCAACGATATTAATCAAAATACTAAACAATGACGTGGAATTCGTCAATATTTCATGTTATATGTTTCATAAGAAATGTAGAATAATACGTTTATGCCATATTTTGCTTCTTGGTTATGTAAAAGAATTAGCCTGAGCGAATTGTCCCTTTAACCATGCTTGTATGGAGCAATTCCTCTAAGAATATATTCAATATGGGGCGCTAACGCGCCCCATAGAATATATTCTTAGAGGAATTGCTCCATACAAGCATGGTTAACATAAAAACGAAATCCAATCCCTATAAAACATGTATATATTGTTTACATTTTTCCAAAATTCTATGAAAAACAACAATATACACGTAATGTTGCGTCAAAATGTAAACAAAGCCATGTGTTTCTTTTTAAAAAAAAAGTAGTCCTTTTACGTTGCACAAAACATTTCCTTACGCAAGTTCAAAGTTCAATGTTACCATGCAGTTATGGTAAACAAAATCGGTTAGTATTAGCGTATAGTGACCAAGCCTAGCAAGTGTAAATATATGCATATGGCTACCCTTACAATAAAGCCTCGTGACGTCACGGCGTCAACAAAATTTCTATTACCTCGGTAATATTTTAACATTTTTTCCACAGACTTAACTGGTTTTACTATAAAAAGATGCAAACTACGGAATTTTTGCTGAAAATATCACGTAATTTTTCATGTATGAACAATTTACTTACAGCCGTGGATTTCTTCGATTTTATTTCAAAATGACGGGATATTATAGTTGTAAAATTGCAATAAAACGTCGAGGTATGAAAGAAAAATACTCTTTCATAAGTGGATATGAAGGATAGGGATATTCTACCCTCGGGATCACAAAATATTGCAAAACCCTCGACAAGCCTCGGGTTTTACTACATTTTGTGACCCTCGGGTAGAATATCCCTATCCTTCATATGTGGATATGAAAGAGATTACTATAATATCACCACACAGCATTAACCCGAAATTTGATTGTTACAGTCTTTGTATTTTGTCCGAATCTGAACCAAACACGCCATTATCAGCATAGATCTAGAGATAACCTTTGAAATGGCGAATAGAGTCTTTAATTAAATGTACATTGTGATATTGCTTACCCCTTAAAGTGCTGAACAGCACTCCTAGTTATGTAATTTTAATTCAGATTAATGCAAGTTGAACCAGGCCACATACTCGGTCAGAAAAAAGAGCTAAACACAAGATACTGACTTCACTGACTCCGCCGCCACCGTCGGTAAAAGCTATCCATATGTGCATGCAACGCTTTGCGAATCTGCCAAAGGCGCCAGGAAACTTGTGTCTTCGCCCCGATTTGTCTTACTTATCAATTTGAGCAAATGAGTAAGGATTTTTTCGCCCCGATTTGTCTTACTTATCAATTTGAGCAAATGAGTAAGGATTTTTTCTAGGCAAGGTGAATGTTTTCAAAATAAAACTTGTGCAGTTACTCCAAACTGTTCTTATCGGCAGGGTTTGGCGCAACACATGAACACTTTGGTGTATTCATCCTCAGTGTCAATGTTGATCGTAGTATTGATGTACTGAAGTCAGTGCAGTGCATTTTCCTTCGTGTATATCGCCGTTGGTTGGCATAGCAATTTTTCCAAGTTGTATGATTTCTTCCATTATAGGTATGCATGTTGGCCTAATCTTGCCTTTCTCTTTGTTTTTTTCTTGTACGGGTGTATTTCAGTCGCGATTTTGAAAATTTCCCGCTTACTAATTCACATTTAGGTCCACACATGGGGCAGAAATGGAGAAGAAAATTAACATACTACGAAAGCGTCTCTGACATGTGTGCTCCAAAATTGAAAAAAACCCAAAAAAAAACCTAGAAAGATGCCTAAGGAGAGGTACATTGTATTTCTGCAAAAACGATGTATATTTTCACTGTATACATGTAAATGCTGTATTCTGATTTCAATATTGATTAGTGGACCGTTTATCATCATCATCATTTTGCAACAATAACGTCACCACCCAGAACGTGCGTGATTATTGATGTGCGTGAAAATCAAGGATTTTTTTAAGTCAGATAAATCCTCGGTGAAAATGCTGTAGGCCTAGCCCCAGGCCATGCAAGGACGTAAATGTGAAGGATAAGTCACGCTGGGTTTTGGGGAAGCACAAGGCAGGAGCTTTTGTGTTTGTGCACTGACCGTGACGTTGGGCGACGATTGATTTTCCTTTGATATCCACCGGCGCAGCCTTTGATGTAGCTTGTTTGTGCGAGGGTTACCGTCTGACTTTCAGAAGCGGGCCGTCATTTCATGAGCTGTCATAATTCTTTAACGAAAATTTAAGACATATCCTCTAAATATTCCGTCCTTAAAGCAAGTATAAGACTTTGTGAAATTTAATAAACTTTACATTGATGTTTCTTTTGACTCGATAAGACAAGTATTTGTTGGGAATAATGGTTTTTATTCCCAGTTCATAGGCGTCTCGCGTAGTGTTTAGCAATGTAAAGAGACAGTCACGAATCCCTCTCACTCATATAAAGATTTAACAGTGTTTTGATTGCGTTAAAGGTGGTATGAACGCAATGGGATACAGACATATTCAATGTAGCGCTCGCTACATGTAGAATATGTCTGTATCCCATTGCGTTCATACCACCTTTAACGCAATCAAAATACTGTTCAACCTATATATTTACATAAATTAATATATTTTCATATGTTCGTGATCAAATTTAAAACGATGTTGGTTGCTACATGTAAGCTGGGTAACTACGTCAGTCAAGATGATCGTCGTTATAGTTCCGATTATTGAATGTTTTAGCTGCAGTTTGATTTAAAATATAAGAATGACACCTTTCAATTATTATTAAAAGATGTTTTTTTTCAATTTGATAATATATCAATAATTTCCATTTCGAATAAAAATTGAGATAACTGAGGCGGAACAACTACCGGTATGTATCGTTGTCAGGGTAGTGACGCGGTCCGAAGTGGAGCGAGCCGCCATATTTGATTTTCAACCGAGGAAAGTAACTGTGACATAGTCTATTGATGTTACATTGTATGACCGTTGAGCTGCTGAGTGTTTGTCATGTATGTATCGGTCTACGAACGCGATATAGACTAAATTCTTCATAGTCATGGCTTTTATTTTATTGTACGGATGATAGACAAGTGTTTGCATGGTGTGTGACTGACGTAGTTTTGGAATTCCCCGAACATTCCTGAGGAAAGCCCCCGGTTGTAGCCCCGACCAGCGATTCATTTTATTCTCTATTACCGTTACAATTCTTGAACACATATTCTATTTTGATGTCAAGTACATATTTAATTGGATCTAATAACAACTCTTTATTGTTATTTTGAAATCCGACAACGAAGAAACTTTGTTTACACTTCCTACTGAACAAAAGAAGAGAATTAGAGATTGTTGTAAATAATGAAAACCCAGACATCATTATGATTACAGAATTTCTGCCTAAGAATAATGCAGTCAACCTACACAACAGTGAGTTCCACATCAATGGTTATGAAATGTTTTTCAGTGACTTGAAGTCAGGCAGAGGAGTACTTATACATGCTAGATCAGCACTTCAATGTGAACTTGATGAGGAGCTAACCAGCATGGAGTTCTCAGAAATGATTGGATAGCAAAGAGGCTGAAGGGGAATGACAAGTTACTAATAGGATGTGTTTACAAAAGTCCAACTTCCACAATGGATAATTTCGCGAAACTCCACGTTGTCATTAATAAAGCTATGGAAAGTTCCAGTCATATCCTAATTATTGGCGATCTCAACTTTAAAAGCATTAACTGGGAAACGGAAACAACTACAGACCCAATAAATTCCTAATCTCACCAATTCCAAGAAATTATGGGGGGATCACTTTTTAATCCAACACGTACGCGTGACCACACGACACAGAGAAGGAAATGAACCATCACTTTTAGACTTGGTAATATCGAATGAAGAGGGCATGATTCAAGATCTAGTCACCGAAACACCATTAGGAAAAAGTGACCATTTAGCCATAATTTTCAAAGTACTATTCTACTCCCAAGATGAATCTAAAACTCAAAAATACAATTTTTAGAGAGTTGACTTCGATAAAATGCGTATGGAACTATCAGCTATCAACTGGGAAACCATCCTAAAGGACCCCAATACTTGTGAATCATGGGATTTATTCACCGACATCATGCAAAAGAGTATCAAGAATAATATACCAGTGGCAAAAAATTCCAAGACACAGGTTAGAAAACTATGGATGAACAAACCAGTGATGGATGCAGTTAAACAAAAAAAGAAATCGTGGCAAAAATACCTATGGAACAAAACACCAGAGAATTATGAACAATACAGAGAAGCCAGAAATTATGCAACTAAAGCACAAAGGAAGGGAGTAGGTGAATACGAGGAAAAAGTGGTAATAGATTTAAAGAAAAATCCAAGAAATTTTTTGGAAATACATGAGATCAAAAACAAAAATTAAGGAGAACATACCAAGCCTGGAAACAAATGATGGCCTGCTGGAAGTAGACCAGGGCGCCAAGGCAGAAATTCTAAATTCTTTCTTTTGCAATGTATTCACTGATGAACACTTGGGGGAAATACCGGAAGCCATCCATAACTCAAACATTTTTAACAACATCAAACATAGAAATAGACCAGGACAAAGTCAAGAAGAAACTAGAAAACTAGATAGAACAAAATCAGCAGGGTCAGACCAAATACACCCAAAAGTTCTAAAGGAAGTGAACGACGAAATTACTCCAGCCTTAACTATTATCTGTACTAGATCATTGGCAGAAGGATACCTACCAGCAGCATGGAGACAAGCTAATATTACACCTATATACAGGAAAGGGAATAAAAGATTAGTCAAGAACTATAGACCAGTGAGTCTAACAAGTGTAGCAGATAAAATGTTAGAGTCCATCCTTAAAGACCACATTGTAAAACATCTTACTGAGAATAATCTAATTGTCAGTTCTCAATTTGGTATCATGAAAGGAAAATCAACCGCCCTCCAACTTTTAGAGGTTCTGGATGACATCACAGAAGAACTGGACCATGGTATAAGATAGATGTTATCTACCTGGACTTTCAAAAAGCGTTCGATAGTGTTCCCCACGAAAGGCTCCTAAAAAGGTATAAAATATTGGTATCAGTGGGACACTGCTGAAATGGATAAAAACTTTCCTATCGGACAGAAAGCAAATGTTAATCATAAATGGGTCGGCCTCCGATTGGGTCAAGGTCAAGAGTGGAGTCCAAGGCAGCGTACTGGGCCCGGTACTCTTTCTAATACATTTGTATATATTAATGACTTACCTGGGGAGATCTCTTCGAACATCAAACTATTTGCTGATGATAGTAAGATCTATGGAAAAGGCAATACAGAAGCTGATGCCATTGTGATTCAAAATGATTTAACTAATCTTTCAGAATGGTCCAAATATGGCAGTTAAAATTCAATGCTAAACAATGCAAGTACATGTAATTACAATTTGGACCTAGAAATCAAGAGAGCCTATACGAGATGAAAGAAGGAAATATGGAAAAAATGGAAAATGTCACACAAGAAAAGGATTTAGGCATCCTCTTTGATAAGTCACTGAGATTTAGTTTGCATACAGCTGAGTGTGTTAAAAAGGCCAATAAAATGTTAGGACTAATAAGAAGGACCTTCACCTGTATAAACCAGCAAATGTTTGTGTCACTCTCTATAAAGCCTTAATAAGACCACATCTGGAGTATGATGTAACAGTATGGAATCCAATGTACCTCAAGGGTACGTATACAAGCTTTGGAAGGAGTTCAAAGAAGGGCGACAAAATTAGTGAAAGAAACAACAAATCATATAGAGACAGACTTCTGATCCTAGGCCTAACAGCACTAGAATACAGAAGAAAAAGATCAGATGTCATATAGATGTACAGAATTATGTCTGGACTAGACCATCTGAGTCAGAGAGGGAGCAAAATGGTCAGGAGATCCAGAGAACTGAGGACGAGGGGTCACACAGTGAAACTGGAGAAACAAAGACCACGACTCAATCTCAGAAAACACTTCTTTGCTGTTAAAGTTGTCGACGACTGGAATAGTCTTCCAAACGACATAGTAAATTCCAAGACACTGAATAGTTTTAAGGCAGCTCTGAATAGGCATTGGAACAACGTCAACATAAAGTTCAGTCCAAACTGCTTTGCCACCAACTGATGAACAGGCTATCAACCAAACAATCACCAATTACCATGCATTGATATATTAAAATAAGGCACTATGGGTGCATCGTCTGCAACTCTGCATATGAATAGAATTGATTTTCTAAAACTAGACTATATACCAAAGTTAAAGATAGAAAATTCATGAATGTGAATAAATCTAAAGGATGCCAAAAAGCGAAGGCTTATGTAAGGCAGATACTGATATAACTGATATAACTGATATACTGTCAACCGAGTCCTGACGACCATAATATTGTCTGTGTTACCTAATTATATAAGGATCAGTCTAGATCTTGAGACAAATAGAAGAACGAAATATGTTTTTGGTTTATCATTGATTCAAATCAAATATGTCACCTGTGAAAATGTAAACTGTATATTAAGTAATTAAAAAATATTAAGATTATAATATGACGCAAACTCTTACCGAAGCGTGAACTAGAAGTAGTCCTATCCTGCTCTATATGGGTTTGTAGTCATACATAATAGAAATGTACGTCGTCTGCGTTTACGCTAATTTGAACGCAACTCCCCTCCCGTTGACTATATATGTAAATATAAATCCTTGCCCCAGGCGATATATATTTTGGAATATCATCATTATTCTTTTTAGACGCACTGGTTTTTTGATCACAGAATTTTCAAAGCAAAGTTAATATATCAGCAGTAAAGAAAAATTTAATACTTATTTAGAATTGAAAATATTTCCCTAACTGGTACCCCATTTATTGTTCAATGAATGCTCCCTTAAGCTTCATACCAACTTCCGGGCAATCAGTTTCCGGTTTTTAGCGGCACAGCATAGCGGGGCTTGACATCCAAACAAACAAAACACACCATGGCCGGCATAGCGGATCCCAAAATGAAACAGTTAAAAATTAAAACAGGAGTAGTAAAAAGGTAAGTCCTTATCAAAATGATCATGAATACGGGTTTTGTTTTACGTCAAAATTGATTATTGCAGGTTTCTGACATGAAACAACACGTGAGTAGGATCTAGAAGAAAAATAAGAAAACACATATCTGTCTCCAGTGTTATAACAGTGTCAAAATACTATAAAGTGCTTTAATTCCTCTGAAATATGATTAAATCATTTGCAGCTATGACTGGTTAGAGCACCATGTGTCTGCAGTAACGCGTGTCGGTGTATCACAGATAAATATAGAATGTCAGACTTACCCAAGTCCCGCGTTTAAAGCTTAGACTTAAATTGTTAAAGGTGTTCACTCACCCTGCCAGAACTTGGTAGAAACAGACGGTCCACTTCTATAGATTTTTTTTTCTGACTGATTTGAGAAAGGATTTTTTTACTTTATTTTGGGAATAAAATTGCTGAATTTGGAAAAGAATTAATTTACCAGAGTAATCTGCAAATTGAGATTTTTACTGATAATTTTCATTGGGAATATAAGGGCAGGTCCATTAGAAAATAATATGACTATAGGCAAGGCCTTAAAGGGCGCAGCCATATGTTTCAGTACCTATTGATTATACATTACTATATTAAAAAGTGCAACTTATGGAAATAACGGACCCAAATTTACATTTATTTTTTATTCATATATTCACACTCTGTCCTTGTCCAAAAACCCTCATTTGAGAAGGAAACCCCCATTAGAGAAAGAAGAATATTTTTTCCGTAACAGATATTCCGATTTTGGTCAGCTGGTTATATTGAAAGATAGTCTAAATCACTTGACGCTTCCAAATAAAGAGCAAATAGCACTGAGCTTCTGCCGAATAAAGATTAAGTCTGTCAGATCATAAGAGCGTTTGAACCGCTCGATTATATAATGAGCTTACTTCAAAGCGTCATATCCATGGTGATTACCCATGATTCCTCTCCCCATAGGTATTGTAACAGGAGCGAGACAGGCCCAGTTTGAAACGATGTCAAACTACGCCCGACGCGCCCCTAGTCCAACCCAGGTTCGTTGGGTATTATTTGATATGCTTGCCTGTCAGTAGGAGGAAGAACAAACTACTGGGTTTAGATGATAAGGAACAGTTTTATTATGATTATAACAGTAACTGTTTACAACATACATCACACATACATCCACACAAATATTATAAACAGCCCCCCCATTCCCGTGCCTAATTCCCTATTACAGTGTTTTTTACTACCTTATAACCAAATATAAAATAGTCACCTATAGGCCTAGTAGCGGAGCTGGCAGCACGAAGGAACTTAATCCATCAGACTGCCCAGTCTACTAGAATACCCCGAATTTATCCCCATACCCGAGTCTAGGCAGCCAATCATAACAGAGAAAACAAAGACACACATTTAGGACACCTCACGAGAAATGAATGCACGACACAAACACTACCACAGTATAGAGAAATACAAAGGTCACAGCACAGGTACACAATACACCTACGGACAAAACAGCTTGACTGGTTAGCTTGCCTAGACAGTAAACATATAAATTACTATCCCCCGCTACAGGTATTAAAAAAAAAATGGCGGCCGCAAACTGAAGCTGTCAGTGTGTGGGATTGGATATTGAAGATAGGGTTTTTTGTTATATTTTCATGTACATGTTACCTTAGAAGTGCTTTGCACTTCGTGCCCTCCTTGGGGCACAAAGGGCTGCGCCCTTATTATATTGGCCCCAAAAAGCCCCTAAAAATGTCACTGTTTCAGGACAAATAATTTTGATATTATAAAGCAACAGTAACGTTGATGGTTCAGGTCATTTAATATAATAATGGATTTAAATTATACTCACAAAAGTACATGTAAAGTTGGAGATTTTTATTTTACAAAACGAAGGTATATAATATTATGGCTTTGAAGGTGGGTGTCACTGTCTGTAACCGTCAAAAGAAGCTGTGTAGGCTTGTGATGGATGTTTTTTTTCTCTCTCTCCTGCAATGCCTTAATATTGCCATTATAATTAAAATAATACATGTACTGTTCTATAGTCAGCGACCTATTTTCACTATGAATCAATGATGCGTGAATGAACACAAAGTTTATTCACAATTTTTCCCTTTCATGTAGTACGAAACCATTAAAGTACACATGTGATAGAGCGAGTTGGTCGCCTGCCAATAATTGTTCAATTTATAATTTTAACTCAATACATCTATTATTTTGTTATAGTGTATAGAGATTGAATGTATTTTTCTAATTTTCATAGCGGTTATGACTAACAGAAGCTATCTACATATCCCGTGGAGTGCGTAAGCGCTCCTCGGACTATATGTAGATACATGTAGCTTCTGCTATTCATAGCCGCTATGAAAATTAGAAAAATACATTCAATCCATATATTTACATTATAATAATTTATGAATATAAAATTATTGAAAGGTTTTTATATAAAATCTAAAATTATGACCCCCATATAAGATGAGAAACGAAATTAATGGAACAGCTGGATGACAAAGTTGTTCTACAACGTTGCGTTTTCGCCTTCCGTCTTCCGGTTGATCTTTTTTTGCAAATGACAAACGACAAACAAGAAGTATAGTTAAAATAAGATTTGATTGACTTATTACAGTAAACCATAAACACTTTGGAAAATAAAAAGGGAAGTTGTACACTTTCCCTTTTTCTCAAGTAGTGCAATGATAAAAGGAAATACAAAATCCAAGCAAATCCACGTTTTTATTTGAATTAAATTCTAATATTAATGAAATCTCCTTGATTCTAATTGATGTAAGTTCATCAATACTATGAAAATATTTACAATAGTCAATACCATGAAAGAGGCCTTAGTATTCGATACTCTGAAAGGGATACTACGAAAGTGTCCGTAGTAGCCGATACTATGAAAGTGTCTGTATCGTAGTAGCCGACACTATGAAAGTGTCTGTATCGTAGTAGCTGATACTATGAAAGTGTCCGTATCGTAGTAGTCGATACTATGAAACCGTCCATAGTAGCTGATACTATAAAAGTGTCCGTAGTAGCAAATACTGTGAAAGTTTCCATATATAGTAGCCGATATTATGAAAGTGCCTGTAGTAGCCGATACAATGAAAATGCCCATAGTAGCCGATACTATGAAAGTGTCCACATAGTGGCCGATACTATGAAATTGTCCATTGTAGCTGATACTATGAAAGTGCCTGTAGTAGCCGATACTATGAAAATGCCTGTAGTAGCCGATACTATGAAAATGCCCATAGTAGCCGATACTATGAAAGTGCCCGTAGTAGCCGATACTATGAAAGTGCCCGTAGTAGCTGCAGATACTACACAAAGTGTTTGTAGTAGCCGATACTATGAAAGCGTCCATAGTAGCCGATACTATGAAAGTGCCGTAGTAGCAATACTATCAAAAGTGTCCGTAGTAGCCGATACTATGAAAATGCACGTAGTAGCCGATACTATCAAAATGCCCGTAGTAGCCGATACTATGAAAGTGAACTTAGTTGCTGATACTACAAAATTGTTCGTAGTAGCCGATACTATGAATGCGTCCATAATAGCCAATACTATCACATAGAGGCAAAATGCTATTATGATGCAGCTTCCCAAAACAAATAACGATTTCACATACAAGCAAGTATTGTGAGGATTTATCACTGTTTCTTTACACTACTAAACACCACAAGAGACGCCTATGAACTGGGACTAAAAAAAACATTTTTCTCAACAAATACTTATCAATTCAAATCGAAACATCAATTTAAAGCTTTATAAATTTCACGATGTCTAGGCCTTGGTGTAAGGATGAAAGAAATGAAGAAATGTCTTAAATTTTCATTAAAAATACGACAGCTCATGAAATAATGGCCACCTTCAAAAAGCAGTCTCCCACCCACAAGCTACACCAATGGTTGCATTGGCAGATATCGAAGGAAAATCAGTTGTCGCCCAACGGCATTCTCACTGCACAAACACAAAGGCGTTTGCAGTGTACGAATCCAAAACCCCGGGCGACAAATCCATTCTCACTTATAAAACCTTGATACAAGGGAGGTAATATATATCCGTAATTAACCCTAAGCTGCCAAACACATTCAACTATTGCTTCAATAAGTTCATATATATCCAATGAAATGCATTTGCGGGGGATCCCTCTGCATCCCTCCGTCTGTCCGATATTCTTTTCCGGAATATGTAACTCAAAAACAGTATGAAATAGTTAAAATAAGATTTGATTGACTTATTACAGTAAACCATGATAGTTTATTCTATATCAAGAAACAACACATTAGAAATTGTTTGAAATCAATATTTGAATGCACGAGAATCATTGTATTCATAGTGTTATTCATATTGTTTTCATAGGCAAATGTTTGTTTTCGTCAGTTGGTTGATTGCTATAGTGAGGAAATGCTCAGAATGTAAATATATAAAATTGAATGAGAGAATTACTTGGTTGAAAGATTCCATAATTCTATGATCTTTTATCAAAAAACTTTTAGTTTGTCAAGTAAAACCTCTATTCTAATCTTTTTTTCTTGGCAGTGTAAATATTTTATTCTTCCACCTTGAAAAAGTGCATTGAAATGTACAGTTCTGTATATTTGTATGATTGAAGAAACAGATATGTCTCTGGTGTATGTGAGCTATATATAAGAATTGATAAATCATGCACGTCCATGCTTGATCATGTAATTTTTCTTACAGAATTACAAAGGAAAAATTTATGTATGAAAAAGAGTCACAAAAAGAAGCCGACAAAGTGGAGAAGATGAAGGCAGAAGGGAAAGATGAATATGATATCAGGAAACAGGTACACTGACATGTTCAGAATTATTTTAAACACACAGTAATCCAAAAATTTTACAAAGATAATTTACTTTCTGACTTTAAAAACAAAACACTGAATCAGTAACACATATGTAAATAGTTAATTGTGATATATGTACAGTATAATCTAGACTACAAACCACATTCACATACACTTGTCACTTTGTCCTATATAAATATATGTTCCTATCTTACATTAATATTTTAATTTATATATTTATGTTCTGTTTATAGTGTTTAGGATGTGATTATGAGAGTAGCATTAGAGATAAGCTTGCTTCTATTTAACAATATAAAAGACTTGACAATATGAGAAACCTCCTTTTAAATATACATTTGAAAATTAAAAGATGCTTCGGTCTAGGTATGTAATATATATGTTTTTTGTAGATAAGAAAATTGTCTCTATGAAATTGATGAACCTGATGCTTTAGGTATCTGATCATGAAAGGACTTCATAATATGGTAATGTTCTTTTTCAAAGAGTATGTTATATGCTTGCAGCAAGAAGTTCAGGAGGAAAGTCAGCAAATGGTTCCAGAGACCATGGGGAGACTACGAAAAGGACTGCAAGACCTTGAGGCTCACATGGTAATTATACTTTAAAAGCTGCATTTACCAACAAAAATAATGCATTCGCTTTAAAAGCACATGTGTCCCTATTATAGTGTAATTTTAATTTGACCCAATAAGCGTCCATGTCTCTATAAGCGTCCTCCCCACCCCCCATTTTTGAGGCCTCAGTTTCAATTGCCCTGGCAAAGACCATACTATAAAAACTGTACAGATTTGCAATAATTTCGTTTAATTACACACCTATTCATTTTTTTTTTCAAGTTTTAGGTCATCTGACAGCCTGGTACGCCGTCGTTAACTTTTAACCATATCATTGCTATAACTTATTTAACCTGACCATTTTTTATTAGCCCACCATCATCAGATGGTGGACTATTCAAATCGCCTTTCGTCCCTGGTCCGTCGTCCGTCCGTTAACAATTTTTGTTACTGCTATTTCTCAGAAAGTACTGAAGGGATCTGCCTCACATTTCATATGTAGGTTCCCCTAGGACTCTAGTTGTGCATATTGCATTTTGGGACTGATCGGTCAACAAGATGGCTGACCGGCCGCCATCTTGGATTTTGATAGTTAAAGTTTGTTACCGCTATTTCTCAGAGAGTACTGAAGGGATCTGTCTCAAATTTCATATGTAGGTTCCCTGAGGACTCTAGTTGCATATATTGCATTTTAGGACTGATCGGTGAACAAGATGGCCGACCAGCTGCCATCTTGGATTTTGATAGTTAAAGTCTGTTACCGCTATTTCTCAGAAAGTACTAAAAGAATCTGTCTCAAATTTCATATCTACATTTTAGGTTCCCCTAGGATCTTTGTTGTGCATAATGCATTTTGGGACCAATCGGTTAACAAGATGGGCAACAGGTAGCCTTCTTGGATTTTGATAGTTGAAGTTTGTTACTGGGATACATGTATATCTCAGAAAGTAAGGAAAGGATCTTTCACAAATTTCATATGTAGTAAAAGTTTGAAAAGCAGAGAAAAGATCCATGTTTTCCATTGTCAGACATAGATCATTCTTTGGTGGGCGCCAAGATCCCTATGGGATTAAGTACACTTTTACTTTAAATCCACAAGATCCTACAATGTTTGTTTACACTTTGTCTAATTTCTGACACCATTCAGAAATAATTTTGATTATTAGGACTAAACAGATACGCATATAAGCATTAGTAATTCAACTCAACTGTCTCTTCATATACTGCCTTCCAATCTGATTGGATTTTTGCAATATTTTTTTCTTTTCTTCAGAAACAAGTTGAAGGTGACCTGAAGGAGACTGATGAGTACAAACTTGCAGTTACAGTATGTGAGGAAGCTAGGAAAGCCATGGAATGAGCCGACTCCGTCTTAGGTGTGTAAGGACTCTGACGTGTGATAGAGATAACTTGTGATCATGGACCAGAAACTGTAACGTCTCTGTGTACTGCGAGTCGTCATATTCCCAGCTTAGACTTGCATGTCCTGTGAAGGATAGGTTTTAATACTGATGTTTGTGCTGAGAGACAAGACTGATCTGATAAGTGCTTCGCTGTAAAGCCTCTATATAGAAATACGATAATACATTCACAGATTATATACATGTATCTAGGAGATGATTCCCGAATAAGTGTGAAAATGGTTGAAATAGCAGGGAAACCTTATGAATGCATATATATACCTGTCAGTATGTTTTGAAATAGAGCACAAGGAATATAGAACAAGCAATCTTTTGATGTATCATTTATTGTAATTTATTACTCTATTAAGTATTGATTTATATCCATGCTACATTGTATCTGTACCAGATCCTACCATTACTGATGTCGACTTTGGTATCATGCTGAGATCATCACTACATGTATTGAATCATCTGGTTTGTGTACCCGATTTAAACAATCCTTTAGCAATCTTCACTTATTCTTCTATGGATATTATTGAAACTTCAGGGACTGAACTTCATTGAGGTTTCTGTATGTGTGATCCAGGTTTCATTGGTTGTATTCTGTAGTTACCTCCCTTCTTCCTTAGACACTTTATATGGCTGTTACACCAGAAACTGTCATCACATGTTACCAGTTCTTCTCACCATGTTCAAATCTTAATTGTTCACCTTGATTCATAAAAGACTAGGTTGAACTATATTCTTAAGAATGTGTTAAACAGGCCTAGTTTGGTTGTGTATATGAAAAGATTTAATATCTTTATAATCGGATAAACATATTTACCCTCCTTTTTGAAACATGTAGCATCACTTTAGCACTGTCATGATAGTTTTGTGTGTTCAATTCAAATTTAACTAATCTTAAGTTGTACATCTTTCAAAGAGATTTTATTAAAATGTTTGCTTATTTATCTTTTGATTGTGGTCTTTCATGCTGACATTTGGGAACCCCAACCTCATTGAACCTGGACCTGGATGCATCACTCTTAACTTCTTCTCAATAAGCACATAGTCAGAGACTTTATATATATAATACTGTAGAGTAAGCTCCCTCGTAAATAGATATCCATTGTGATGTGATTGTGTTGTGGGTGAAACTCACATCTTTTTCTTTAAAAAAAAAAGGATGGTGTCACAATCCATTCCTTCATTGCATATTAAAGGATTAGCTCCCGTGCGGGTAGGTATTCATATTGTGACTTCATTATTTTGTGAGCGCAATTCATATCGTTTTCACGAAAAATATGACGTGCTCGCAAACACTTGATGTCACAGATAGCTATGTAAAATGCAAGTAGGGAATATACATGTACAATGTACAAAGTTGAAATACCGGTACCCGTCATAGTGAATTAAAATGCCAAGACTTGTGGGCATATATGTACCTTTGGTTTTACATGATAATATTTATTCAAGGTCACAGGGGTCTAATAGGTGAAAATCTTTAACCAACTTCTTCTTAATAGCATAGCGACCTGATATTGGGCTTGTGACATGCTGGGATGAAGGGCTACCAAGGTTTTTAAAATGAATAACCCTGGCCTTCATTCAAGGTCACAGGGGTCAATTAGGCTGAAACATCTTGATACGACTTCTGCTTAATAACCAAGAGGCCAAGGAACCTGATATTAGGCATGTGACATGCTGGGATGAATGGCTACCGAGTTAATTCAAATGAATGACCTTGGCCTTCATTCAATTTCACATGGATCAATTAGACTGAAATATCTTGATACGACTTCTGCTTAATAACCAAGAAACCTGATATTTGGCATGTGACATGCTGGGATGAATGGCTACCGAGTTTGTTCAAATGAATGACCTTGGCCTTCATTCAATTTCACATGGTTCAATTAGACTGAAATATCATGATACGCCTTCATCCAAATTCACAGGAGTCAAATAGGCTAAAATCTTTAAACGACCTTTTTCCTTTAAGAATAAAATTTGTCTGAGAATTTTATTTCTTTTTGATGCCGGACCCTGATATTGGTCCTCTGACGTGCTGGGGCATGATATAAATTCTTATTCACTCCTATTTTTTAATCATGAACCATGCTTACCAGATAGCATGTGAGCAATTCGGGCCCACTTGGCCCTTGTCTAAGATGAAATCAAAAGAGATATGGCATATATCCATGAATAAAGAACTCGTTATCGTCAAAGACGGAACAGACATTTTGCATGTATCACATATATATATATATATAACTAGCCCGTCCAGCCATGTAGTAAATATTGTAAAACATGTGTAATAACACTATTATGACGTCACAGGTAGTTTTGATGTCATAATCTATGAGACGTGGAATGATTGCAATTGTCTCAGTAGACGGAAACGTCACATCCGAGCGGGATTTCTACTGTTTTATACAAAGACGAAATCTAAAGTATTACTATATTTATCTTAGTTAAAGTTATGTGATAAATAGAATCTTACACTCGAAACTATGTGATATGAAAGGATTTATCAAACTCGTTTAATAATAATAATTTGATATGCTACTCGCCAAAAGGATCGTGGCATATCAAATTATTGAATTCGTTTGATAAATTTCATCACATAGCCACTTATGTATGATTCTCTATTTAGGTGGCGATTCCACGATAAAGACGGCAGTTCATTTAAGCATTGGACGTCTTTCAATTGACATTCATAGCCAATAATATAAGAATGCCAAAAAGACGAATTCCATGAATCGCGCAGGAGATTCATATTGGCTATGAATGCAATCTGAAAGAGTTAGACGTTCACAACAATTTCATGATGGAATTACAAGATATTTTGCATAGATCTACATTGTATAAGGAATAAAGATATATCATCAAAGACGGAACAGTCATTTGAACAGCCATCTTCCATGATCGCTGTGACGCCACAGTGATACATGTAATGACGTCATGATAAGGGGATGACAGTTCATAGACTGATGAATGTCAACTGCACTTGGCAATGTTATTAGGGCTGCAGTGAAAATGTAAAAAACATGTATTACACTGGCATGACGAAAATACACAATCTTTTCTAGGGTCGATTACTGTCTTCAGTGTAGAGAGTAAAACAGGTACATACCAAACACAAGAATATCCAACGATGGTTCTTCAGGACATATATCCCCATATCAAAGAAGAGAAAGGAGACAAATAATTTCGGACCTACGAATTTAATAGATCCCGGGATAAGACGTTCTGCAACAACGTTCTGCCTTGCTTGGAAAGTCATTGTACATAAATGTGCATGTACGTGTACCGTATATTTGAGATTCAAAAGCATGATCTGGCAATTGTATTCAGAATGGAAAAGTTGCATATACATTGGTTCATGCCTAAAGTAGAAACTATGAATAATTTAGGAAAATTTAATATGACATTAGTTCCAATAACAGCCTACTACAAAGGGTGAAACATACAATCTGGAAAATCGTACTATGGTAATTCCTAGTTGATGAGTTCAAACCAAACAGACGATCTATGGCTGTCCAGATTCTAGATTGATCTTCTTCTTGCTGTTCTTTGCGTGGTTTCATACTCATATGAGAGGTTGGGCGAAATAGGGCGTGTCGTTCACACAGACCGGTGGTCGTATTCTGTTTGAATCCTCGTCGGCAATGACATTTGTATGTTCCAACGCCATTGCGACAGACTTTGTCACTTGAACAATTAGCCACACCATCATAACATTCGTCTTGATCAATACATATACTATACTTAGGGGACCATATGAATCCCGGTCGTTCATTTCTACAATTACACGTGTAGTTTATTCTATTCCTTTGAAGATCCTCAAAGTTATTGTTTTTACTAGTCATCCAGAAACATGCCCTGTCTTTTAACTTCCTGCATGGATTAAGCGGGTCGGCTAGAGCTTGCTTCAAATTACGAATTTTACCTAATGAATTTTTTCCATAACATGGATCTGGACAGAACCATAAGTAGGCACACGTAAATGGGGAAACCCTTTTATTTCGTTTCCTTCGGGCCGTTGCTGCAGTGCCAATAGACCTCCAATCGTATATTTTCTCGCCATTCGCTTCCGAGCTAAGTTCAAGGGATGCGAGACACTCTGTATGTCCTTCATATGCAAGAGGTTTGCTTCGGAGTTCAGTATACCAACACATATAATAACTGGCTGTAGTCCGATACTGGAACTGTTCCAATGCCGAGCTAAAAGGGTATTCAGGTGGAATTATACCCTTTTTCACCTTTGATTTTATAAATGTCCCCGAAATCTTTGCAACACTCTCGATTTCTGTCATACATTCAATTACACCTTTATTGCAAGCTTCCTCAACAACAGGGTGCAGATTCTTTAGACGCGGGATTGGAAAATGTTTGAAGAATTTTCTATCTTCATATTTAGTCGTCGAAAACGTATATCTTCTATCAACTTCGAAGTATTTATGAGCTGCAAGGTAAAGTCCTACATTTCGTAAGGTGTTACTCATTAGATTTGGGAATAACTTGTCCATTACCGTACTTTTTCTCTTGACCAGGCTAACCCAGCTCACTTCTGAGTAAAGATACCATTCATGATTGGTAGGTCTACTTCGCTTCCCGCGGAAAAGATTGGTTTCAGATTCCAGTTTTGCCGAAGAGTTACGGAAATTGTATCTGTCAATTGACTTTCCGATTCCATGTAAATATGATTGGTGTAGATTTCCATCGCTGTTTGAACCAACAGTAAGACCAAAGATGTAAAATGCACTTAAAGTTATAACAGCGGTTTTCACATACATTCTTCCGGAAGTATAAACAGTGACGTAAATATCTTCATGATTACGTCATAGACGTGTAATAAGTTTCATAATGACGTCACCGATTTGTTAAGTATCAAATGAAACTTCAAATGTTGTATAGAACTAGGTCTACAGTTTTTCCTTGTAAGTGTACAAACATGCTGATACATTATTTGATAGAATAATTCTCTACCTGGCGGTTGTGACGGTAAATATCCAACAAGAGGCTTGTCGAGGACTGGACATTTACATAGAATCGTGTCAAAAGTATTCGGCCACGTCACATTTTTACTGTATTACATATAAATGTATTTCATGTAGTCATTTCTTGACAATTACTCGTAGAATTTTGTTTTTAACCAGATATTTTTATGTAAAAATCATTTAATCTTTTTCGGATAGACTATATTTCTCCTTTATTTCGTTTATCTGAAATAGAGAGCTGCAGTCAATTTATAATTCGGCATTGATGTCACTAGATCTTTTAATTTCATCGTGGTACGAAAGAAATTTTGTTTGCAAACTGTTCATCAATGCTTATAATTAATTATCCAGACTACTTTATAAAATAAAATACGTTGACACGTACGATTCCCTTTATTTTTTCAAGAGATTCTTTTTCCAAAACAATACGCAACGTCAATATTTCTGTTGTGACGTCAAGATAACATCAGGTTTTTTTTTCGCCTTTATCGGTTTTTTATTTTCACAGTGGTATGAAAAAAGAAACTGCCAGCCAGAAAGCCAGATTTAGTATGAAAACAAAGAAAAAATAAAAAGAAAAGGAAGCCATTTGCTTTTCATATTGAAGCGATAAGAAAATATCTTGAAATAAGTTACTCAATGTGGTAAGGAATCTGCGAATATTTTTCTCCATTCCCATGACACTTAGATCTTCCAAAATCGAACGCATGAAAATTGGTTGATTTAAAAAAGATCTCATTGAGTTGTGCATGTGAGTACGTAATATGAAATTTATCAAAATCAGTTCATGGTATACATTGTATTAAATTTTTGAACTCGTTTGATAAATTTCATATTACATAGACACTCATGTACATGCAAGATCCTCTTTTTATCATATATAATATAATCTATTTGATTTCCAGTGGCGTTGCTTTTAAAATTTCATATACATTGTATGTCACTAGTTTAATTTGATCTGGAGCGATTTTATAGGCTTGTGACTTCATAACAGAAACAATGAGATGACGTCAAAAAAGTGACGTGACATTAGGATTTTGGATTTTGAGGACGGCGAAACAAAATGGCGGCCATCGCTGGATTTTTTGTTAAGAGCTTGACGCGAGATTCTTGGAAATGTAGGTTGTTGTATTTATGTGATAAAAAGTATCCTTGTATTCTTTTTGTATGAAATTTATTGAGAGAGAGAGAGAGAGAGAGAGAGAGAGAGAGAGAGAGAGAGAGAGAGAGAGAGAGAGAGAGAGAGAGAGAGAGAGAGGGATAGGGAGGGAGAGAGAGAGAGAGAGGGGAGGGGGGGGTCTGTATCCCGGAACGCCTACATTTTAAAAACATATACCAGCAAGTATGTTGTTATAACGGTTATAGTCTGTATCATAAAGGTAACTTTACCTGTGTGAGATCTACCTAGATTTTTTTACCTGGAAATATACTATATTTTGCATTATGGGCGAAAGGTCGTTAGATGGATTTTAGTAATAATATCTAGGGGTATAAATGTACGTGTATTTATTTATTTTTCAGGGAAGAAAAGCACAAATGAAAACAAAAGATAATTAACACCGATATTTTTGGTCACACATGTATGTTTTTTCAGGGAACATATTTCTCTCTATACGTTTCAGCTGAATTTCGTATATTAATGGTATCTAATACAACTTAAATAACATACAATGTAAGACCCTTAAGACAAACATCATAATGTTAGTTCAGATAACTTCCATTCTGTACCATATTTTTTAGATTATTTTGTAGATTCCGGGCTTTTGTAGCAAATGTATGCTGAAACAAGTATTCCCCTTGTCCAACCTCTAATGCATAGAACAGTGCAGGTTAAACCGTTATTCAAAGTGGCTGTAACAAATCTCGAACATTAACGGATTCCTTCTGCATGCGTTCAATCTTCATTTTTCCCGCAAAAATATCTCATACTATGTATTTTACCTCGGTTATGAGCTTGAGTTGATACCAAATTTATGAAGACAACCCGAAGTTATGTAAGCAGAACATGTATATTTTTCATGAAATTATTTCAAACTTATTTCCAACTTATGAAAAATAAAAAATAAAATATTGAGTTAATCGCAAACATAATATTATATGCATGTACCTAATATTACTATAAATATTTACTGAGAATATACAGGCACTTCAGATACATCTTATAGGATAAAATTTTGTTCAATGTTGCGCTCTTTGTTTTCTGTATGAATAATTTAACAAATAATTGACAAAACCAGTTTCAGTGTGTGTGTGTGTGTGTGTGGGAGCGGTGGAGGAGAGATATAATGCAGTGTAGCACACCTTTAAAACAGCCAAAATGCCAGATGATTACGTGGAACAAGAACTTGAACTTTAAATCCGATTAAAACATTTTCCGTATATAAAATATTGTATTACATTTCCGGAAAGAAACACTACTTTGGACTCAACCCCACATTCAAACGAAAAATTTGTCACCATCACATTGATGGTAATACAAAATCCTTAGTAGTCATTAAAACCTTGGAGTTAACGGCGACCACGGTAGCCCCGTTTGTCCGAAACGTGGTGCGCCGTGGAATTTTGGCTATTTTTGCAACTGTATTCAAGTTGAGCTAGGTCTTGTGAAGTTTTGCCACGGTCTTTTACGGATTACGTGGTGGACCGTGGATATACGGGAAAGTGCTGTTCCCGGAGGTTAAAGGAACACTACGGCTTGAGCACGGTCTATCAAGGATACCACTACGTTCTCTCTAGGCCTGTTACGATCTGATGAGGTCTGCTACGTTTTACACGTTTTGATCGAACTCCAATACGTTTTTCACGGTCCGCCAAGGCTTACTAGGATGAAAGTCTGATGCCGGGCTTTTTGGAGCAACTGAAACAATATTTATTGCCGAAAATGTCATTTCAAACACGTTTTAATTACAAAATCTACGCAAATATTTTTTTTCTGTACTCATTTAATCTGCCTTTTGCAATAATAGCTTTGGTGTAATTCGAGGGTTTAAATGTGTTTGATAATGACTATTCCTATTTATTAATACAAATAGTTTAATGAAGTAGCAAATATGTACCAGGCCAGGCAATGATACCCTTATCATATTTTGCTTGCAACGTTAGACCGTAATAAGACGTAACAAGCCGTATGACGTCGGACTTTCAACCGCAACAAGTCGTAAGAAGCCTTGTCAGAACGCATCAAAACGGTTTTCATCCACTTTGGCTTGCCGTAAAAACCTTGACAAAACTGGACAAAACGGCACGAAACGTGCAGCCAATCTGCAGCAACCGTGGTCAAACGTGGAAAAAACGCTACAGAACGTCACAAAACTTGAAATCACCGTGAGATTCTGGGGAACGTGCTTGCTGCCCGTTCTACCACGGACCGTCTTGAAGTTCTGTTACGGCCTCGTACGCACTGTTACGTTTTGTTACGTCAATCCCGTTTTATTACGTCCTGTGGCGTTCACCATCTGTACCGTGACTGCCGTGGCAAATTTTTTGACAGTTTAAAAATCTGGCACGGCATCCACGGTAATCACGATCGCTCACGTTTATCTATCACGTCCTTCTGCGTTGTCTCACGTTGTCTCGCGGTCACCACGTTTTGTCCACGGTGGCCTGAAACGGGGCTGCCGTGGCCGCCGGGAACATAGTGTAAACCTAATCCTTAGTAGTCATTAAAACCTTGGAGTTATCTCGCTTGTTATGTCTAACAAAAATGGAACGCACCGGTAAGGCCAATAAAAAAATAAACTGTGTGAAAAATTGTTTAGGGTTACATTGGCAAAAAAAAGTAGGGTCGGTCGGTCGAAAGGTTTTTTTGTTTGTTTGTGTGTTTTCACTCTAAAATCACGTGACGTACGTCATAACTAAACACAAAAACTGTCCGGAAACCGGTAACTCGGAAATCTCGTATTATACCCATTGATGATATTAGGTCAGCAGGAAGAAGTGGTAACATAGTCGTACATGGACCTGTATTGATTTCCGTAATCATGTAACCAGAAAATGTCCTTTGTCTATTGGTAATTTCCCCTATGCTGAAAAAACGTTCCATGGATTTAGATCAAGGCTACAAAGTAGTTTTGACACATATAAGGGTACCAGTACGCACGATAATAGGGATCAATATGTTATTGTGAATGGGCTCTCGGACCGCCAGGTGTCATTTAATTGTATTGAGGTATAGTGGTCTAGAATCACCATACATGTGTAGCACCGTTGTTCCCTGTTGGCAATATGTTGTATAAAGTATATGTACTGTCTGAAGTTTTACTATCAATAACTTTGTAAACAATTTAGCCCAGATCGTTGCACAATGTTACAAATCATACGTTCAATGCGTTGTCTGAATATATATCCGCAAACAGAGCCTAGTTAACATTCCTTCACTTTAAGAAATCCATTAACTTAAATTACTCCATAAGCATTACAAAAGTTTAAGGAAAAATCTTAAGTTAAGGAGTCTGCAATGTTTTCCTATGGAGGATTTTAAGTTTTAATGAATGTTCGTGAAACTGTGCCCTGGTGCGTTTAGATGGCCGCACAGTGTTATAAGCGGGAGAATCTTTCACGTCTTTGACACGGCATTAAAAACGGAAAATAAACTCAACAAACACCAAACGACAGATGTCATGATCAGTATGTAATAGCTTCAGTCTGAATTTTGATATTTAAATTTTACACTGTCCCCGTATCAATCAATTTTACAATACATAGTCTTGTTTAATTCCGAGCATATCCTTTGGACGGCCGTAACGTATTTATGCGTAATTATTCATTTGCCCCATTTCATGCACCCTTCTGGAGCCCCACTGAGACCGTTGAAAACTAAATACTAGTTTTTTGAAAAGGAGATGTTCATCCCTATATAGCATGTCAATATCGATTCGGTCATTGCATTAGTGACGTCACAAATCACCTTTGAACATACCCAAATAAGTCAAAAATTGAGGTCTGAAATCCGGATTTTAGTGTGTGCCCGGAAACCTGTCGTTGTGAGCTTAATTATCAAGATACAGACATGCAGATGGTCTTAAACGATAAAAGAGATATCAAAGTAAGAGAAAATAGAGAGAAAGGGAAAAGGAAGGGGAAAATAACACCGATTTCAAAAAAACAAGTCCCACGCGCAGGTTTCTGCCTCCCATGACCCGTGCGTGGTGACCTTTAGGGGACTTCCGTGACTGTTTTGTTATCATCGTGAAAATGGCATCAAACCGAAATCTAGATGCAAACTCCTTTCATAGATGGTATTTGTTACAACCTACATGTACTATCAAAATTGAATCAAGTTCGAATCCTGCCGGCCGTCGAAAGGATATATGGCAGTCTAAGTTGTCATTTAGTCATGGAGTGATGCTAATAAAAATACGACATAATCATGAGATATCCTATAAAATGATCTCTTCTATACTAAAATTTGTATAATTTGAATGTATAAAAGGCAAACTTAGGTTGGCCTGCTACAGTACGTTATACATCTAGAAGACGTTCGTGGTATTCCATAATACAGGTTACCAGTTGACCATCTACACGAATCAGTCTATTAAAAAAGTTTCTCTCTCTCACGCAAGTGCTTGTAATTCTGATAGATGATGTCACACCAAAGGCGACGCGCTGATTGGCTAATGTCAAAGGTCATATCAACTTTATCATAAAAACCCCTGTGGTTGTTACCTAATTTATACCGCTGTGATGGTATGCTTCAGCAACGTCGACGTCCTCAGCCGAGGCCATCCCTTATCGGGTGTTTCGACCCTGTACGCCATAAACTCTCGGGTTGGGGATGCACTATGGCAAGCCAATTTAACATTTATTGAAGGAGCATGGCCTATCCCGTATTTAATCGAATTATATAAGATATCTTATATTTATATGACATATCTATATAAGATATCTTATATCTTTATAAGATATCTCATATATTATATAAGATATCTTATAAAGTATATAAGATATCTTATAAATTATTTAAGATATCTTATAAATTATTTAAGATATCTTATATCTCATATATTATATAAAGCATATAAGATATCTTATAAATTATTTACTTAGTTGTACTCTTAGCATATTGTAGTAAGACAAAGTTTGACCGATTAAGACTATTGCCACATTTGGATTGACTTTGCCCTTCTTAACGTCCCCCTTGCCACTTTCTGACATGCTGAGTTTTAGATTAACAGATTCTTTCACCCCCTTTGGGATGAGACAGGAGAATCACAACCCGAGGGGTAAAATTCTTAAGTTGTCAAACACGAGGCTTTGCCAAGTGTTTCACAGCTTAAGAATCTTATCCCGGGGGTTGAGATCTCCTGTCTTACCCCAAAGAGGGTGAACGATTCTTTTTCTCTTACCCCGTGCACCTCTTTGTGTCTCTAATTAATATGTATGCAAGCGAGGATGACTTGACCACAATAAGTCGCCGTCTTCGCTGTCTTTGTGACGTCATTTCATTGTTGCCGTGACGTTATGATACTATTACCGCGACGTCATGATACTGTTGTCGTGACGTTATACCATTATTGGGCACATGCAAAGATCTAGTGTAGCTTGTTTTTACTATAGGGTGAGATATAAAAATCCAACAACGGTACAATTGTGGATATCACTGTCTGGGGTAAGAGAAAGGTGATTCTGTGTTCTGTACTTCGGCTGAGACACATCACACTCTGTAAAGGTGGTAGTTCCTAATCCTGCTTAGCGCTCAGCATAAAGGAAATGGGACGACTGGTTTGCCCGTTGCCATAATAGTGTGACCGAAAGGGCTGTGGTGTTCGGTGTGTTTGGTGGAATGTTTCAGTGAGATAACAAGCTTAACTAAACAAGAGCTATTACATACGCAAACAGATATAACACCCCAATTACCGCAGCCTCTCAAAACCACCCATACATCTTACAAAACCACCCATACATCCTCCAAAACCACCCATATATCCTCCTAAACCACCCATACATCCTCCTAAACCACCCATACATCCTACAAAACCACATATACATCCTACAAAATCACCCATACATCCTACAAAACCACCCATACATCCTCAAAAACCACTCATACATCCTACAAATCACACAAACATCATCCAAAACTACTAAAAAATACAACAAACTTAACCACACATCCCCCAAAACCACCCATACATCCTCCAGAACCACACACACATTCCCCAAAACAACTAAAACATATTAAAAAAACCACCCATACATCCTCCAAAACCCGCCATACAACCTAAAAAAACACACATCCCTCAAAACTACTCATACAACTAAACTAACCGTACATCCACTAAAACCACCCATACATCCACCAAAACCATCCATACATCCGCCAAAACCACCCTTACATCCTCCAAAACCACTCATACATACTACAAAACTAACCATACATCCACCAAAACCACCCATACATCGTCCAAAACCACACATACATCCGCCAAAACTACCAATACATCCTAACTCGTCTCAAACATCCACCAAAACTACCCTGCATCCCTCAAAACAACTCATACATTCTACAAAACTAACCGTAATCCACCAAAACGACTATACACCACAATCCCCAAATCAAAACCACATACATCTCCAAAACTACCGTACATCCTCCAAAACCACCCATACATCGTCCAAAACCACCCATACATCGTCCAAAACCACCCATACATCCTCCAAAACCACCCTTACATTCTACTAAACCACACATACAACCTCCAAAACCACCCATACATTGTCCAAAACCACCAATACATCGTTCAAAACCCCGCATACATCCTCCGAAACCACCCATACATCCTCCAAAACCACCCATACATCCTCTAAAACTACCCATACATCCCCCAAAACTACTCATACATTCTACAAAACTAACCATGCATCCACCAAAACCACCATACATCCACCAAAACCACCCATACATCCACCAAAACCACCCATACATCCACCAAAACCATCCATACATCCGCCAAAACCACCCATACATCCTCCAAAACCACCCATACATCCACCAAAACCACTCATACATACTACAAAACTAACCATACATCCACCAAAACCACCCATACATCGTCCAAAACCACACATACATCCGCCAAAACTACCAATACATCCTTCAACTCGTCTCAAACATCCACCAAAACTACCCATGCATCCCTCAAAACAACTCATACATTCTACAAAACTAACCGTACATCCACCAAAACGACCATACATCCACCAATTCACCCTATATCCTCTTAAACCACCCATACATCCTCCAAAACTATCTGTACATCCTCCAAAACCACCCATACATCGTCCAAAACCACCCATACATCGTCCAAAACCACCCATACATCCTCCAAAACCACCCTTACATCCTACTAAACCACACATACAACCTCCAAAACCACCCATACATTGTCGAAAACCACCAATACATCGTTCAAAACCTCGCATACATCCTCCAAAACCACCCATACATCCACCAAAACCACACATATATCCTCCGAAACCACCCATACATCCTCCAAAACCACCCATACATCCTCCAAAACCACCCATACATCCTCTAAAACTACCCATACATCCCCCAAAACTACTCATACATTCTACAAAACTAACTAACCATGCATCCACCAAAACCACCATACATCCACCAAAACCACCCATACATCCACCCAAACCACCCATACATCCACCAATATCACCCTACATCCTCTAAAACCACCCATACATCCTCCAAAATAACCAATAATCTTACAAAACCACCTATTTATCCTCCGAAACCACCCTTACATCTTCAAAAAACCACGTCCCATACATTCTCTTTATCCACCCATACATCTCACACACACAACATCTATACATGGTTAGCCACCATTAATCAACTCCGACTCGTGATAAGACGTTTCTGATAAACAGACTCTTACCAACGTAATAGGTTTGTCTTATCGAGGCATACTGTCAAAGCCATCGAATAAAATATTTGACAACAGCACAGAGTGAGTGGACAAAGTCCAAAGTAATTCTCAGAGTGCCTTCCAAATGCAATACAATTGTAAATGTATACCCTAAATAAATAGGTAACATGTACACAGATGATTTAAATGTTCATCATATTGTCTGACACTGTTGGTTTATTTGTTTGCTCTTAACAAAACATATCAACATCTTAGTCCACAAAAATAAGCGCTTCTCTGAACTCAGTAGCTCAGAATCTTCAGGATAACGAAGCTATATGCAAACAGATTAATTCAATGGTATGGAATAGTTTAGCTTCTATTTGTTATAACGTGTTCGTGAAGTTCCACATTAATATAATTATAAGACAAACTTGCTTTTGACATGCAGTTTTCTGCAGGGCATTCACGAGTCTACGCTGGCAATCGATAGACAAACAACAACCGAAAACAAAGAAGCATTGGCAAAGAATCGTTTTACCCCGTTTGTCAAACAATCAGTCAGCCAGGTTGGTTTGATGGTTCATTAAATGTCGAAGAAACCAAAACAGACTTTGGCGGTGCCGAAGTTGATCACTAATTAAGAACTCTTGTTTTCTCTAATTCAACTTGTCGGCGTGAGCAGCGTAACTTCAGAATGTAAAGAGGCGTCTACAAACCAAGGTCGACAATTTAAAATAATCAAATGTACTTAAACAAGTTTTCCCAATAATTGCCTATTTTACCTCAATTAACTCAGTTCACATCTCCCATAGCGTCCATTTAATGATAGAGGTGTTAGTTTAACTTACGTGTTAATTAGCGTCCTAATTAACACCTTCCGACATTCGGATTTCTGAAGTAGGAAAGTGGCGGTTTCGAGCTGGCGCCCTTTGACTTTATGCTCAGACATAGGAAACATTTTATGGCATCAAATTAATTTTTTAATGCTGAAGTCTGATTTCATAGTCTAATGTCCTATTAACAGCTACACTCATTTAAGGTTGGTCCCATAACTTCACTAGCACACGTATGTGGTGAGAGGGTTCTGGAGTAACGGAAACTGTGATATAATTGTGCTGTGTCTCCTTGTGATTGTGGAAGCTCTTTCCCAATCTCAGTGCATTACAAGTTAAACACACAAAATGCCAACTAGTAACGAGACTTATTAAAATTAAGTGCATAATATAAATTCACACACCAGACGGAGATCTGTTGAACTAAGCGTTATTCGTTGCAAGCCTTTGGTTTTCCAAATCGCTTGACAGAGCAGATGGTGTTTGACGTATATTGTAATAGAAGGAATAATCAGCAAATCCAGCAATGTAAACACAGAAATTAATAACAGAAATAAACTTCGTCGGCATTATAAGAGTGATCAAAGGACAATTAAAATGAGCCATCGCATTTGTCACTGAGAACGTTCCAGCTCCCTGCATAACCATGAATTAATATATTTTGCTTTCCTGTCATATTCATTTGAGAAATCACTACAATAACAATCACCAAAACATGTTTATCCAGAAAAAAATGTAGAAACAAACACTTCGTGAGATATACGTATCGGTTGTAAATTATCATAGGTTGCTGCTTCCCAATGAGACCTTTGGAATGTCCACCTGTGTGTTTTCCAAACACAAAACCAACAACAATACTCATAGTTTGTCAAGTCTTTATTTCAGTTGGAGCCACAGTCCCAACATAAGGTAACTATTACATAGGTTTGTGGAAATGTCATGATAATAACTGATCTCATAACATTGATAATTACGATTGTGTACTAGGGACCCCCAACGTTACAGACATAGTTTGAAGCTTTGTTAGGGTAGCACAGTACAAATTGAGTCCGATCTCTACAGCGCCGTAAACAAGTAAAACGTTAAATATCACAATATGGGTCATTGTACAGTTTATTTTAATGCAGTGTTAGTGAGTCATTTCATTATGAGGTTATTCTATTAATGATGTCACAAAAGCTAATACGCATATAAAAATAGTGAGTTATTTCATTATGAGGTTATTCTATTAATGATGTCACAAAAGCTAATACGCACACAAAAATGGATTAAATCGAGACATTTTTACATATATTGTGAAAGAACATCCTCTAAGTTATGTCGGTTTGCGATAAACCACATGTGGAATGAGATTTGTTATACCTTCTTGGTTTGGTGTTATCACTTTAACGTCGTAGTTACAGCCAGGGTAATTTAAGTACGTGCCATGTTGGTTGGTGGAGGAAAGCCGGAGTACCCGGATAAAAACCCAGCGATCAGTACCTGGCAACTGCCCCTCTTGGGATTCGAACTCGCAACCCATAGGTGGAGGGCTTGTGGTTATATGTCGGGACATCTTAATATCTCAGTCAATATGGATGAATACAGCGATATTAAGAATATAGTTTATACGACAAGGAAATATAAACAGTTTTGTCGAAATGAAAAAAAAAGATGTAAAATCAACTAAGATGTCACCAAGTCATGTAATACTGGGATATCTACGACCAGTGTTCCTCTTGATCAGACTCAAATGAGATACATTTATACCAATGTTCGGTGTGAATATCTTAGCCTTTCAGTCAGAAATAATAAGGACAGAAAAATAAAATCCAATAGGCTATTACGTTTTGTGGATCAGATGACATCGCAACGGAATCAATTTTACCTAACTTCACGGAAAAAAATATCAAAATCCATTGGTACATCTGGGTTATCTAATTTAAAGCAAGCACACACTTTTCGCTTTCCATGTAAAGAGAATGGTAAAGAAGAAGCCTCGGAATCCTAAAGTAATCCTGGACGCATTGACCCATAGATAGTAAATTGCTTTTAATTGTGTTCCAGGTCTGACAACCAAATTTTAATTAAGGCATGTTTGATATGGAATCTCACATTTTAATTAATTGTAAAGCGATACTTTCAAAATCTGTGTTTTTTTCCAAACTGACATCCTCTCAGATGTAAACTGTCACCTAGGATAAGCTTTCATCCAATGATTGAACACAGATCAAGGAACATAATAACTTTGCTATGAAAGAGAGATTCAATGTCATGAAGGTCTGCTTGTTGCGCAATAGGAAGGTCTAACTCTTTGCATACAACGGAATTTACGCTTTGGCTAAGAATAACTATACCGAATATCAATGCTACTGGAAAGGTTACTTCAACATAATGAGTGTTTTATTTTAATACTACATCTATGTAATCATACAACATATTTATCTGTGTGTTTGTTTATCGAAAGGTGAACTAGACAAGAACTAAGTTAAGTTATTGGTTGCTTGAAATTTAAAATAAATTGTTAGCATTGTTATATGTAGTTAACGATTCAAATACATAAGGAAACTCCTTTCATACGATGCTGCTGATGCATTGGTCTTTTAATCAGTGTCATTTGTAGCAAGTAATTTTTCGCCAAAATTGCTTCATGTATTAAATATTGTAGTGAAATATAATACGTTGCATTATAAAATCAAGGACTATAAGATTGTTATGTAGGAACATTCCGCCATGAATAACAAATGGCGCAGAGTGTTGCTAAGGATTAAACGATTAAAACTGGTGCTAAGTTGATTGATGTTGGGAGAAAAGAGAAGTACTCCATTCGGACAAACCGTATAGAACAACGAATGTCACAGACACCTTAAGTCTCTCATGACCGTTAAACTGTGCATAAAGTAAATCGTTAAAAATATATAAAATCTGACAAATTAAAAACCTATCAAATTGTCCTGAACGATTTCTTGTTCCACGGCTGTCGCCCACTGTGTAACCTTCCGAGGATGCAGTTGACATCTTGATTCTTTCATCCTGTCTATTTCCACGCTTGGCGTGCTGTGTTAAACGCAGAAGTTAGTATTCAGGAAATCACCCCTACTGAACAACATGGACAAGAGGAATGACTATTGACTTTAATCGTGTAAGACATATCGGACTAGTATGTCACAGTTAACCTTCGTTCTATCGTCAAAATCAGCACGGATATTGATGGAAAAATTCCAGCTTTTCTCGGGGGAAGTCACTCTGGTGCTTTTCTATGCAAAACTCATTAGAAGAACTTGAGTGGTTTTGACTGGATTCCTTCCATTTCTAGTCATCCTTCACTTCGATGTGACAGCAGTATTTGACGCAAACCTATAGAGGAATCAGCCCCTTTATATATATTTGTAGAAGTTAGGTAAGCTTGGAAGATATATTTCTTATTAATATGATATCAAGGCAGGTACTGCGCACTATTTAACTGACTGTGGTTACCCGCCCCCACATGAATTCTATTTCAAACGGGGCTTGATCTGTGCCTCATGATTAGTATATGTCCTGTGTGTATACATTCCGATGTAAAATGACTTGGCAGTGTCATGATACAATGCTCAAAGTAATGTGAAAAGATACGACCATGCCATATCAATACTGTACATCATCAGCATAACTCCCAAAATCTTTGCTCTTTGCATTTAATCTGGATTGCAAGTTCGAAACGCACGTGGATCAGTAACTGGCCGCAACCTGCGCATTTTCCTCCAGATTCTCTGATTTCATTTGACGTTTTATACTTATCACGTTTTCAATAACAGTGGCTCTCAATAAAAAAATGTTTCAAATAAGCCCTATCGTAATGGGCCTCGTTGCTGTACCCTCTCACTCATATGGTCCAGTTTTCGGCTTATCTCCTTAACATATATGCTGTTCAGCACGATCTGTGTTGTGTATTAAATGTTACCTTGTGACGTACAACCACCTTATTGTTGCTTTTTACGAGGTAAGCAGTCAGGTTATTTAGACACACAAGGGAATATGTGTCAATTTATTACACTCTTTTCTAATTGAAATTATATTTGTACGTAAGAAAAAGAAGAGATGTTATGTGTGATTTGAGGACAAGTGACCTGGGAATGCCAGATAGTGTAATTCAATAAAGTAGTTAACAAAAATATCGATTCACTACCATTTCTTCTGTTTTAGAATTTCGAAGTATCGCGACGCATCATCAGCATCGTATAGATGCAATTCTAAAGATTTACGTATTTTATGAACGAAATGACGGGAAAGTAAGAAAGCAATGAAATGTAATCACATTTTTAAAAACGTCGAATACAGTTCTTATACAGCTGGATTAAAAAATAGAATTGAATGGAATCCGTCGTGTTTTGACTTTTCCGATTTATCCAAGAGAGACGGTACGGCGCCATGATTTGCCTAAGTATAAAGGGGATAATAGACTGAGCTAGGCAGTTAATGCAACTATAACATCGAATCGATAACAACCAGTTTATTGTGACATCATTCATATAAATATTCATGAATGAATTTTATTCCTTTTGTGAAACTGTCATATTAAAATGTATCCATGTATATATACATAATAGGAATATTGGTAATTAACTCTGTTGATGGCGAGTAAAAGAAATATACATGTAGTTAGACATCGATACAAAAGAATATGTATATCGCTCGAAACTTTAGTGCTGCCGTTCAGATTGATTCAAATATCAAATTATATTAATTTAAAAACCTAAACACATATGATGCAAATATTTGTTAATAATTCGCATAAAAAGCTTTGCACGTGAGATTATTTTCTTTTTGTTAAATTCTTCAATAGTTCTTTGCAGTATTTGCAATATCAGCTGAATTGATAGTGTTAAGTACAAATTTATATGTTCTAATGTTCTTCTATCTTTCTGAGGTTGAATAATGTATTAGATTTGGATATAGATTTGGCGGACTTTCCTACCCCAACACAGTTAATTATGTTGCATATGAACTTCATTTAACATTCTTTTTTTTCGAACCTAAATGGAAAGGATTTCCAGATTGACCTGAACATAGCATTATGACATTTAAAATGGTCATGCAGGGCATAATTCCGCCATTGGGAAAAGTATTCTTTCATTTATTGGCGATTGGCTTATTAAGAATGCTTTGGCTGTCGAACTAGCCGATGACTTCTTCCTATGTATTATCTAAGCAACCTTGTAGCATGTTTTACACCTGATACAATCTTATCCGTGTGACGATTGTGTGTAGTATCGTCAATACTTTTGCTACAACTAAACGCGCCCAACTGCTGCAAAATGAAAACAAAAATCAATACGGTTTAAGGAATAGTTCCAAAATATTTTTTTAAGTTTTTGATGCTAAGAAAATATTTCTATGATATCCCGACTACAAAGCAATGTAATAAGGAACTGTTTGTTAATGTTCCTCTTCTCACATTCCAGTACATATGGGAGGCACTAGATGGTGTTGTAATTGTGTGTGTGGTATACCCCTCTATCGGGAGACGTAGTCTAGTCCATTATCTTTATTAGTTTACATTCACGGATATTAATGACTTTTGACACGCTAACTTATCAATCAAAGAAAGGAAATAATTAAATCAAAATATATTCAAATGAATTTACACCGACTACTCTCTACCTACGCAATGGCACAAACACTCGAACATTCTAAGACTTTATTGTTTGTTTTCCGTACAACGGCAGTTTGATGTATGAACTTAAGATCATTTCAAATGATTAAATATAAGAATAAAAATGTTAACATATCGCCTTTTGAATTGGGGTTCAAAAAATCAGTATTTGTTTGCTGAAAAAAAAAGAAATTTTAGTAAACATACATTATGTGAATTCGTTTAATAAAACTTTTCATGACACACTTCTAATCGTTCCATGATACGAATTTCCCGACGACTTTACTATCATTCTGACAAAATTGCCAGTTATACGTTCATTTAAGCTTACAAGCCTAATAATTTATGTCTGCACCACATCTGAACAACAATGGTGAAGGACAACTCGGGAATAATTCGTTTTCTCTTCTTTGATATACTGTCAATTTATTGTTAAACACGAATGCTTCAAATATACTTCTATCTCAGAAGTCCTTATCAAAATTAAGGTAGATGCTTTAGCGGATTGCCCTGTCATTTTGTCAGAGATCAAACTAAAATCCAAAAATGAACACGAATCAAAACCATTTGCCGAAATCTTTTTGAAATTCATTGCACAGTAATAGCATATGATGGATCCAGTAACCTAGTGAATAGCGCCCGAGGAAACAATATGGTAAAAAGAGATGTTTTGATGTCGCTTATTCACTTAAACTTGCTACAAAACATTGGAACACAATACAATTGCTTCAGAATTAAATCAATAAATTACTATATTTATTCTAGGTAATTGATTTAGCTTTATATTGCATTATGATTAAACAACCTGCTGTAGGGCTAACTCGAACAAAGCGGGTTGCTTTTCAGAATAAGATAGATAAGCAAGGGTCAAACTCCCTGTCAATCGATTCTATGTACTTTGGAAAAGACGCTAATCCTGGTTTGATACAAATAAATTCATATTTCACCAGAGATCTTTCGGTTCCTGATTAACTGTCGTCATGACATGGATCGCGTAATATTGATGTCGGCTGAGTGTGATGGAATTACCGGGTTTTACAGGCCTGATCCCCTGATATTAAGCTTAGGGCGTGTTTTAAAACATGATATGATTATAGAGCATCTGGTCTTTAACAAAACACTGTCTTGTCGGAGGGAAAATATGAATATTCCAAACTAAGATCAATATCATATTGTAGGTTAGAGCATAAAGGGACGCTGGTATCTCACATCAATTACACCCCAACAGTAATAAAGAAATGGTAAGATGATATCGCTACATAACTCTCTCGTCTGTGCGTAAATTAAATCGGTTTGATATTCTTACATATCTAAAACAAAGATTCTAATAACTGAAGTCGGTCTGCTGTTGATATTTTCAAGGATGTTCTGTTGTTTAGTGAAGGCAACAAGGCGTGAATCAAAGTCGGGATATTGAATGACCGGCAGAATGAATGAATTACCTTTGGGGATTACAAGTCATATTGGATCTCATTACTGGAATAACATTTCTAACGACTTACTCCCTATGAGAAAAGTCGGTCAACGATTGCCAACAAATATTTCTAGAAAGGCGGCAACGCATATAAATCAAGAAATATTTTCTGTATTGAATTGACAATTTTTGATTTACCATACTTATTGTACGTAATATATATGGGGTATTACGATCTATCATAGTGACGTTGCTGCGATTCACTCCGCCAGGTAATTCCCTGCGCTTCACTCCGTCATTTGGACTGCGGTGACCGGCTGTTTAAGATGTCGCGACATACGTATTATCACAAGCTTTCTACCTCTGGGTCGCAAGTTCGAATCCAATGTGGGGCAATTGCCATATACTGACAGGTGGGTTTTCTCCACCAACAAGCCTTGCACGCCCTTAAATGATCCTGGCTGATAATAGAATGTTACACTAGTAAAACTAAACTTCACTGCGTCAGTACTGACGGATTAAAACGAACAGAAGTGTATCTGATATATTAGAAAGATATGACTATGGAGATTAACGAAATATTTAGAAGCAATCAACATTATTTTATAATCATAATAGGTACATGCAACTGGACGAAAAATTGTCAGCACCCATAAACGTGTGTAGATCGACGTGCACATATTTCTTTTGCATCTTTTTGGATTGAGGTTTGTAGGTTGGTGGTCAACAGCTCTGCAGAACAAATTTTCTAGTAAACGAAATCCTTGTATAGCGGTATTACATTATTCGGTTATAGATATCTAACCAACATGAATCTACTCTACATTTCTTGTGATAAAGGATATTTTAAACCAAACACATATATCAGTACATAATTAGCTGATTTACGTGTTGACGTATTGAACGTAATGGTATCATTACCACCGCAACTATGTAGAGAATGAGGGTGTTGAAAACACCTACTGTTAATACAGCATCGCACTTCAACTCGTCGTCATTTGCACAATTGTTATATAAAGTTGAGGACAAAAGATGAAATGGTGAACGTTACGTTTGATCAACTTGTCTATTGGACTTTAAATATCGTCATCTTTTTGTTTTGAGAGTAGAGACTAATATTAAACAATAATAGTTTAATATATTTCAACTCAATACACATTGCAGATAATATTTGTTTCACTCATCATCAGAACAGTAGAAACAGGAACATTAACCTACTCGACAGTGGGTTAATGGAGGGGTGTGGATGTCGAGTAGATGCGTTAAAACGTCTCACGTTGCATCTTTCGGGCATTCTATGCTGATGATATTCTGCACGAAAACTATCAGTAATTAAAATATCGTACATGGTTTTAAAGTAGTAAAACACGTTTTTGTTTCTGCTGCATGCGATTCATTGGCGAGCTGCAGTGTTTAACATGCACTGCATCACAGTTCTGAAATGAAATGACTGCGTTAATTCCTAGAGACAGGAACAGTGTATCTTTGATGTCGTAACACTGTAGTGACTGGCTATGACTTAAGATGAATGCACGCACGGCTAGGATGTTTTATGCGTTAATGCTAATAATCCTCACTCGGTCCGCGGACTATTCTTCTTCAGAGGTATCGCCCCCATTTTTCACGTGAATGTTGTTTCTGTTTTCTTAACGACTCTGATCACTCTTAATAAAAAAGGAGAAGCGAGTCGATGAATCAACCGCATTGTATATTCTGATGAATTACGTTACAAACTACTGTCGCTAAACTTGGTCAGGTATGTTTACAGTCTCCTGATACTTGTTTACAGAAACACTAATATGCAAACCAAACACTAACATTGATGACGTCTTTCAGGAAAGAGTTTTGCACATGACTTGATGACGAAGTCACATATTCTTGTACATTCAAAATCTGTTTTAGTTACTTTATTTTTTTAATTTTTTTAGATTTCCTCCTTTGGGAAAAGATATATTAATCACATTATTAGAAGTTATCTCGAAAGACCAAAATTAATCGGGATTATCTTGCCTGTGACAATCAATAGTTATACTTTCAATAGCCTTTATTATTAGACACTGTCGACCTTGAATAAATACCATTTACTTTTCAGATTAACATTCACAGAAATGATTTTGCACAATACAGGAGTAATGTGTGCTGAAACAGCAAAATTTCTTTTTTAATATGATTAAGAGCAGTGGAACAAAAGCTATTGCTTTTTTCGAAACTGTTCGAATCTTTGAGATACAAAGATATTTATTGTATGATCGTTATATCGATATAAGAATTAACATTTTCCCCTTTAAGGGGCGCTAAATCGATATTGTAATTCTTAGAAATCAATTTATCTAACACGGACAAATGTTAAAGGTAAAGTGCGACGTCACAGAGCGGTTTTTCCCACCTTAACCTTCAAATTAAAAACAAATAAAAATGTTTTCCGTTTTTCCCCCTACCAGTGACACTTGGGATCAAGATTATTGGCAGAGCAGACCTTGAGCGGGAACTAAAGTTTCTTGTCTGAAATTGACACTGAAAACTAATTACAAATTGTCTCATTTCTTGCAAACGTAGTCTTCCTGATTACGTGAACGTGTTTGCATGGGCTGTAAATATGTCTGTGACCGTCTGCAGCGTCAATGCGGGACACGTTCTCCAACACAAAATGTATTTGTTTACGCTACACAATTTCACTTTAAACACTTCTAACTTTTTAACATTACCTCTATCCAATTTAGCTTTCGACACTTTAGTTCAACATTTGTTTTCATGAATATGTCAGCACTCGGTATCTGTATTGTAATATTTCGTTGACAGCATAATTTATAAAATTGAAAGAAACGCACACCTATTTCTATTACAGACCTGTAGCTGCTACCATCAGGAACCAAATGCTAACATTAATATTGGAGTATTTCTTTTATCTTATAAAAGATGATTTTATAACAATCGCTATCATATCAACATTTTCATATAGTAATGTTTGCAGTGCATCTGCAGAAGAAATCAATCTGGTCCAAACAAAAGGGCAGCTGACAGACGAACACTCTTGAGTTCTAGGTCCATACATGTTAGGGGCTAGCGGCAAAAGTGAACTCACAGCAATCAGGTCCATACATGTTAGAGGCTAGCGGCAAAAGGAAACTCACAACTATTAGGTCCATACATGTTAGGGGATAGTGGCAAAAGGGAACTCACAACTATCAGGTTCATACATGTTAGGGGATAGTGGCAAAAGAGAACTCACAACTATCAATTCCATACATGTTAGGGGATAGTGGCAAAGGGGAACTCACAACTATCAGGTCCATACATGTTAGGGGGTAGTGGACACAGAGAACTCATAACTATCAGGTCCATACATGTTAGGGGGTAGTGGACACAGAGAACTCACAACTATCAGTTCCATACATGTTACGGGGGAAGTGGCAAAAGAGAATTCACAACTATCAGGTCCAGACATGTTACGGGGTTAGTGGCCAAAGGGAACTCATAACTATCAGGTCGATACATGTTACCGGGGCTTGTGGCAAGAGAACTCACAACTTTCAGTTTCCTCATATATTAAAGGGGTAGTGGCAAAAGAAACTCACAACACTGTATATACATGTTTTTTTTTTTTTTTTTGGGGGGGGGGGGGGGGTAGTTGCAAAACAGAACTCAAAACTATCAGGTCCACACATGCTCACAACTGCAGCTCCGTACAAGTGTGAAGGCTGGTGTCGAAGTAAAACTCAGAACTATCAGGTCCAGACATGTAAGAGGACTAACGAAAACTGTCAACTACCAAATCATTGCATATATAGAGGCCAGTACTGAAAGAAAACTCTGGACTGTGAAGTTGGTATGGACACTGGTGCCAGGTATTTATAAAAGACAAATTAAAACGTTGTGGTGTGAAAATGTCTGTAAAGTCCTTATGTGGTGTGGGCTGGTGACAAGATATTAGTGTAATGAAAAAACTATATATATCAGAATTGTACTCACTGACACCACATTTGTGGAAGAAAATGAAAAATGAAGTAAAAAATACCCAATGCAGACAAAAATTTGCGACATTCGGTTTGAAACCTTTAACATCAATTTATGTCTCCATAACATAATGAGTGTAACGTTTATGTGATACCGGAAGAGGTCTTTTCCACTTTTGTTTTTTTACGTTTGGTGAGACTTTTACGAGGACAGAAACATATCTAACGAAAACGTAACACCACAAGTTGATGCAATTTGAAGGAGCATGACACACTATCATAATTGTTTTATTGACTTAGTGAGATAGGATAGAACCTACAGCTACCCCTGCACGCGATGGCGATCGCAATTCCTAGTTTCGTTTCTGTGCGGTTTATTATTCTATTTCATTTACCCTACACCATTTGTATCTAAACTGGTGGTTTGAAATCCCGTAGGAGTTGACTGTTCAGAGGCCCATTATCAGCATGAATAATACAAACGTAAGGATCATTCAGTTCCCTTGTCCAGAGGATGATTAGGGTCGCACTAAAATAGATGTTAAGCTATAATTCACATAACCCTCTAATCATAAATAGTTCTACATGTATACGATGGCAGGTAGTTGTATAGTTACTAGACGATCACCGTAAAAAAAAATAAAAGAGATCGCACCATAAATCCTACACGCGATATGTACACAGTGTTGTTGATCACCGAGCACTGACCTCTCATGATGATGCTTTATAATAATAGAGAATAAATGGAATGGGCTCTATTTGGACTAAATATCTAAACAAATCTATCAGTCATTCACCCATTCAATACAACCAGAATAGACACTATAATATGTGCTGACATCTCCCAAAGGTAGAAAGAGAAAGGTCTTCTTGTAAATACTACAACGTCTACAATGTCTGCCGATGTTGTTTTATACCGATTCTCAACAAGCTAACAAGCTCAAAATGAAACTTTTTTGTCTTAATTGATAAAAAGTGAAAGCCATCGAAAGTTTCTATATAAAATGAAATTGGAACATGTATTGGTTTCATTGGTGTTATTATTTGTACATTATCTTTGAATAATCCTGTTTTCGATTCTTCGTAAAAACGTGTTATTTTCAATATTTTCCTTCTGCCTACTTTGTTTTAAATTTTGATTCCCAATTCAAGAGTCATGTGAATAACCTGAGCGATATTATTTTTTAAATCCATTCAATACTATAGTAGTACATCGAGTCTTTTGGAGGCCGCTTTATGTCAGCAGTTAACATGGATTATTGCTTGGTTGTATGAAGCCAAATTAAAACGTTACAACCGTCAAAATTTCAAATGAAAAACTTTGAATAATTTCCCGGTGGTAAAATGAAACAGCATTTGTGAGTGCTAAATGTTAGGTTTGAGTGACGAAATGACAGTTGTCTCTAGCGGATGTTTCCGGCTACTTTTTTCTTACTGATCGGATTACTGAACTATATTTGCCCAGTTGGCGTTAAGCTTACAGAAGTTTATTGTCGTCCCTTTTTTGCTATTGTCACATTACAGATAGTAAAGTCATCATTGATTGGCCTTCTGGCGGTCTTAATAAGGACATTAAACCAAAAATAGGGTTAGTATTATTCACGTACGTAAAAAGTCACGGGCATAAAATGTCGTCACGTTAGCACGCGCACGCATGCTATACTTACTGGGATATGGCAGAAAACATCTTGAACCAACATAGTCTCATGTCAATGTCAATATAAGCGGTTTTTTTGGTATATTCTACAGACAGTTTATGTACGTGTAGAATTGGTTTGCATACTATACAATGACGTAACGTAGCAACCGACTGATGACATGGATTTAGAAAAAAACAAAGAGAAGTTGTCCCTACATTGTAGGTGTACAGTAGCGAACTTAATATTTATTTATGGTTCATCCCGATCATTTTTTCGCAAGAAGTAACATTTAAAGGTAAATGTATTAAATCATTATTCTCAATTTATTCACCAGGGTTCAGTAATTCAAAATGTAATTAAACAACCGAGGTATTTTTCTTATTTAAATCCCCATTAAATGTTTAATGGCAGAATGACATTTCAATAGTGCGATACATTATGGTAAGTATTTCGCAAAAAGGATACAGTGACTCTAGGTGTAAAAAAAAGTAGACATTCTATTTCTACAAAAGACTTGATGTCAAAGCGAACTTAAATGTTGCGCATGTGCTTACCACATACTGATATATAAAGAGCTATGCTGGATACCGCAGGTTTATTCATCCGTAATTTAGGTGTTATTATGAAACATACCGTTGCCGGAAAGGCTAAGGATCAATATGGGCACTGCCTGTTATCCAATCCTTTTGTTGATCAATACAATATTTTGAATTGAATTGAATACCGTAGCCGGGATTCAATGGTTAGCTTGCTAGCCATCACAAATGGACAATTATAATAACATTTATAATAATTTATGTAATTAAATATATGCTTTTTTCTAGTTTTGTTTAATTTACAAGTAAGAAATGTATTACATAAACGTTCTTATTTTAAATGCAATAACATTCTAAACCTTTGTCTTTAGTATTGCCGGAAATATATGTCCCCGATGTCCTATTACAAACACACGATGAAATCACCATCATTTTACGTCACATCCTGGTATCTTATTATCCACGTATAGGGTGAATTCTGTTGCATGATACATCCTTCATAACGTCAGATTTTCCATGACCAATTTTACAAATTGAAACTTGAACATTTTGAAACGTAGAATTGGCTATGTGATGACATAGGTTAGGTTCCTACGACAAGTCGTCATTAGTCCACCTCAGGGAGTGATATAAATTCACGGATGTTTGTCGTTGCAGAAAACCACTATTGCCAACAAGGGAAATTCACAGTCATATAGGTGTCAGTGCATTGTGTAGACGTAAATCTAAACGGTATCTCATGTCAGATGGAAGACTGTAACTTTATATGCTCTGTTCTTCAAATAAGAATGCATAATGTAACGTACTATATTTTATATTTTCAGAACTAATCAAACCTTTTGATTAATCACATTACATGTTAAGGTGTAACATAGTTTTAAACGTATTCTTAGATATTCAAATTTTAATGAAAGACAAGATCATACAACGGACAGAAATAAATAAGAGCCGGTGCAGAAGTATAATTATGGGCATTGTATCCGCGAGGTAATTAGTAAGCTGTGTAATAACTAGGTTACCGCTGTTCACCAAAGTACTACAATAATGCGGAGTAGGCCTGACTACTACAGTTTACTGCTATATTGAATTATTGCGTGATTTCGACTAGGAGCCGGACAGGGATGGACCTCCATCCTTGAACTGTTGCATTTTCATGCATGTCTGTTAAAACTTGATGGTTTATGCGGGCGGTATACGGACATCCTATTTGAAAGTATGCGTTTTTCTAACCTATACTTCAAAACAGAGTTGTCGTGCTCTGTTCCATAAATAACACTTTCCGTGGAGATGCGTGTAGAATAAGAACTATCCGGCATGCCAAACCTCTCACAAGCGTGCCTTGCTACATAGACAGATCATAACGTAGCGTGTTGAAATGATGACCGTGACTAAAATGATACAGAAAGAATAAACCATCTAGGAAATACTGTTGAAGTTCCACGTCTCATTTATACTAATAAAAAGTGTAGACATAGGATTGAATATAAACCGATGTCACAAGCTTTGAAGTTTCCCCTATACAGTATGGATGTAGTCGTGTTATTTAAAGTGTTTAGAAGAGTCCGTGTGTCTCCATTAGTGAGAGTTCGTGTGTCTCCATCAGTGAGAGTCCGTGTGTCTCCATCAGTGAGAGTCCGTGTGGCTCCACCAGTTAGAGTCCGTGTGTCTCCGCCAGTTAGTGTCCGTGTGTCTCCATCAGTAAGTGTCAGTGTGTCTCCATCAGTAAGAGTCAGTGTGTCTCCATCAGTAAGAGTCAGTGTGTCTCCATCAGTAAGAGTCAGTGTGTCTCCATCATTAAGAGTCAGTGTGTCTCCATCAGTAAGAGTCAGTGTGTCTCCATCAGTAAGAGTCAGTGTGTCTCCATCAGTAAGAGTCAGTGTGTCTCCATCAGTAAGAGTCAGTGTGTCTCCATCAGTAAGAGTCAGTGTGTCTCCATCATTAAGAGTCAGTGTGTCTCCATCATTAAGAGTCAGTGTGTCTCCATCAGTGAGAGTCAGTGTGTCTCCATCATTAAGGGTCAGTGTGTTTCCATCAGTAAGAGTCAGTGTGTCTCAATCATTAAGAGTCAGTTTGTCTCTATCAGTGAGAGTCAGTGTGTCTCCATCAGTGATAGTCGGTGTGTCTCCATCATTAAGAGTCAGTGTGTCTCCATTAGTGAGAGTCAGTGTGTCTTCATCATTAAGAGTCAGTATATTTCGATCAGTAAGAGTTAGTGTATCTCATCAGTAAGATTCAGTGTGTCTCCATCAGTAAGGGTCAGGTTGTTTGTCTCCATCAGTGAGAGTCAGTGTGTCTCCATCAGTGATAGTCGGTGTGTCTCCATCATTAAGAGTCAGTGTGTCTCCATCAGTGAGAGTCAGTGTGTCTCCATCATTAAGAGTCAGTATATTCGATCAGTAAGAGTCAGTGTGTCTCCATCAGTGAGAGTCAGTGTGTCTCCATCATTAAGGGTCAGTGTGTCTCCATCAGTAAGAGTCAGTGTGTCTCCATCAGTAAGAGTCAGTGTGTCTCCATCAGTAAGAGTCAGTGTGTCTCCATCAGTAAGAGTCAGTGTGTCTCCATCAGTAAGAGTCAGTGTGTCTCCATCATTAAGAAGTCAGTGTGTCTCCATCAGTAAGAGTCAGTGTGTCTCCATCAGTGAGAGTCAGTGTGTCTCCATCAATAAGAGTCAGTGTGTCTCAATCAGTAGGTGTAATGTATCTCATCTGTAAGAGTCAATGTGTCTCCATCTGTAAGAGTCAGTGTGTCTCCATCAGTAAGAGTCAGTGTGTCTCCATCAGTAAGAGTCAGTGTGTCTCCATCTGTAAGAGTCAGTGTGTCTCTGTCAGTAAGAGTCAGTGTGTCTCCATCAGTAAGAGTCAGTGTGTCTCCATCAGTAAGAGTCAGTGTGTCCCAATCAGTAAGAGTCAGTGTGTCCCTATCAGTAAGAGTCAGTGTGTCTCCATCAGTGAGAGTCAGTGTGTCTCCATCAGTAAGAGTCAGTGTGTCTCCATCATTAAGAGTCAGTGTGTCTCCATCAGTAAGCAGTGTTCTCATCAGTAAGAGTCAGTGTGTCTCCATCAGTAAGAGTCAGTGTGTCTCCATCAGTAAGAGTCAGTGTGTCTCCATCATTAAGAGTCAGTGTGTCTCCATCATTAAGAGTCAGTGTGTCTCCATCAGTAAAAGTCAGTGTGTCTCCATCATTAAGAGTCAGTGTGTCTCCATCAGTGAGAGTCAGTGTGTCTCCATCAGTAAGAGTCAGTGTGTCTCCATCATTAAGGTCAGTGTGTCTCCATCAGTAAGAGTCAGTGTGTCTCCATCAGTAAGAGTCAGTGTGTGCCCATCATTAAGAGTCAGTGTGTCTCATCAGTAAGAGTCAGTGTGTCTCCATCAGTAAGAGTCAGTGTGTTCCCATCATTAAGGGTCAGTGTGTCTCCATCATTAAGAGTCAGTGTGTCTCCATCAGTAAGAGTCAGTGTGTCTCCATCATTAAGAGTCAGTGTGTCTCCATCAGTAAGAGTCAGTGTGTCTCCATCATTAAGAGTCAGTGTGTCTCTCATCAAGTGAGAGTCAGTGTGTCTCCATCAGTGAGAGTCAGTGTGTCTCCATCATTAAGAGTCAGTGTGTCTCCATCAGTAAGAGTCAGTGTGTCTCCATCATTAAGAGTCAGTGTTTCTCAATAGTCATCATAAGAGTCAGTGTGTCTCAATCAGTAAGAGTCAGTGTGTCTCCATCAGTAAGAGTCAGTGTGTCTCCATCAGTAAGAGTCAGTGTGTCTCCATCATTAAGAGTCAGTGTGTCTCCATCATTGAGAGTCAGTGTGTCTCCATCATTGAGAGTCAGTGTGTCTCCATCATTGAGAGTCAGTGTGTCTCCATCATTAAGAGTCAGTGTGTCTCCATCATTAAGAGTCAGTGTGTCTCCATCAGTTAAGTATCTCATCAGTAAGAGTCAGTGTGTCTCCATCAGTAAGAGTCAGTGTGTCTCCATCAGTAAGAGTCAGTGTCTCTCATCATTAAGAGTCAGTGTGTCTCCATCATTAAGAGTCAGTGTGTCTCCATCAGTCAGTAAGTGTGTCATCGTAGAGTCAGTGTGTCTCCATCTGTAAGAGTCAGTGTGTCTCCATCAGTAAGAGTCAGTGTGTCTCATCAGTAAGAGTCAGTGTGTCTCCATCAGTAAGAATCAGTGTGTCTCCATCAGTAAGAGTCAGTGTGTCTCCATCAGTAAGAGTCAGTGTGTCTCCATCAGTAAGAGTCAGTGTGTCTCCATCATTAAGAGTCAGTGTGTCTCCATCAGTAAGAGTCAGTGTGTCTCCATCATTAAGAGTCAGTGTGTCTCCATCAGTGAAGAGTCAGTGTGTCTCCATCATTAAGAGTCAGTGTGTGTCTCCATCTTAAGAGTCAGTGTGTCTCCATCAGTAAGTCAGTGTTCTCCATCATTAGGTCAGTGTCGAGTCAGTGTGTCTCAATCAGTAAGAGTCAGTGTGTCTCCATCAGTAAGAGTCAGTGTGTCTCCATCAGTAAGAGTCAGTGTGTCTCCATCATTAAGAGTCAGTGTGTCTCCATCAGTAAGAGTCAGTGTGTCTCCATCAGTAAGAGTCAGTGTGTCTCCATCAGTGAAGTTAGTGTTGTCTCACATCAGTAAGAGTCAGTGTGTCTCCATCAGTAAGAGTCAGTGTGTCTCCATCAGTAAGAGTCAGTGTGTCTCCATCAGTAAGAGTAGTGTATCTCCATCAGTAAGAGTCAGTGTGTCTCCATCAGTAAGAGTCAGTGTGTCTCCATCATAAGAGTCAGTGTGTCTCCATCAGTAAGAGTCAGTGTGTCTCCATCAGTAAGAGTCAGTGTGTCTCCATCATTAGAGTCAGTGTGTCTCCATCATTAAGAGTCAGTGTGTCTCCATCAGTAAGAGTCAGTGTGTCTCATCATTAAGAGTCAGTGTGTCTCCATCAGTAAGAGTCAGTGTGTCTCCATCAGTAGAGTCAGTGTGTCTCCATCAGTAAGAGGTCAGTGTGTCCTCATCATTAGAGAGTCAGTGTGTCTCCATCATTAAGAGTCAGTGTGTCTCCATCAGTAAGAGTCAGTGTGTCTCCATCAGTAAGAGTCAGAGTCAGGGTGTCTCCATCAATGAGAGTCGGTGTGTCTCCATCAGTGAGAGTCAGTGTGTCTCAATCAGTAAGAATTAGTTTGTCTCCATCCGTAAGAGTCAGTGTGTCTCCATCATTAAGAGTCAGTGTGTCTCCATCAGTAAGAGTCAGTGTGTCTCCATCATTAAGAGTCAGTGTGTCTCCATCAGTGAGAGTCAGTGTGTCTCCATCAGTAAGAGTCAGTGTGTCTCCATCATTAAGAGTCAGTGTGTCTCCATCAGTGAGAGTCAGTGTGTCTCCATCATTAAGAGTCAGTGTGTCTCCATCAGTAAGAGTCAGTGTGTCTCCATCAGTAAGAGTCAGTGTGTCTCCATCAGTTAAGAGTCAGTGTGTCTCCATCAGTAAGAGTCAGTGTATCTCCATCAGTAAGAGTCAGTGTGTCTCCATCAGTAAGAGTTAGTGTGTCTCCATCAGTAAGAGTCAGTGTGTCTCCTATCAGTTAGGAGTCAGTGTGTGTGCTCCATCAGTAAGAGTCAGTGTGTCTCCATCATTAAGAGTCAGTGTGTCTCCATCAGTAAGAGTCAGTGTGTCTCCATCATTAAGAGTCAGTGTGTCTCCATCAGTGAGAGTCAGTGTGTCTCCATCATTAAGGGTCAGTGTGTTTCCATCAGTAAGAGTCAGTGTGTCTCCATCAGTAAGAGTCAGTGTGTCTCCATCATTAGGAGTGTGTCTCCATCATTAGAGTCAGTGTGTCTCCATCAGTAAGAGTCAGTGTGTCCCTATCAGTAAGAGTCAGTGTGTCTCCATCAGTGAAAGTCAGTGTGTCTCCATCATTAGAAGTTAGTGTATCTCCATCATTAAGAGTCAGTTTGTCTCCATCAGTAAGGGTCAGTGTATCTCCATCATTAAGAGTCAGTGTGTCTCCATCAGTAAGAGTCAGTGTGTCTTCATCAGTAAGAGTCAGTGTGTCCCTATCAGTAAGAGTCAGTGTGTCTCCATCAGTGAGAGTCAGTGTGTCTCCATCAGTAAGAGTCAGTGTGTCTCCATCATTAAGAGTCAGTGTGTCTCCATCATTAAGAGTCAGTGTGTCTCCATCAGTAAGAGTCAGTGTGTCTCCATCATTAAGAGTCAGTGTGTCTCCATCAGTAAGAGTCAGTGTGTCTCCATCAGTAAGAGTCAGTGTGTCTCCATCAGTAAGGTCAGGGTGTGTCTCCATCATGAGAGTCGTGTGTCTCCATCAGTAAGAGTCAGTGTGTCTCAATCAGTAAGAATTAGTTTGTCTCCATCTGTAAGAGTCAGTGTGTCTCCATCAGTAAGAGTCAGTGTGTCTCCATCAGTAAGAGTCAGTGTGTCTCCATCAGTAAGAGTCAGTGTGTCTCCATCATTAAGAGTCAGTGTGTCTCCATCAATGTAAGAGTCAGTGTGTCTCCATCAGTAAGTGTCAGTGTGTCTCATCAGTAAAGAGTCAGTGTGTCTCCATCTGTAAGAGTCAGTGTGTCTCCATCAGTAAGAGTCAGTGTGTCTCCATCAGTAAGAGTCAGTGTGTCTCCATCAGTAAGAGTCAGTGTGTCTCCATCATTAAGAGTCAGTGTGTCTCCATCAGTAAGAGTCAGTGTGTCTCCATCATTAAGAGTCAGTGTGTCTCCATCAGTAAGAGTCAGTGTGTCTCCTATCAGTAAGAGTCAGTGTGTCTCCATCAGTGAAAGTCAGTGTGTCTCCATCATTAAGAGTTAGTGTGTCTCCATCATTAAGAGTCAGTGTGTCTCCATCAGTAAGGTCAGTGTGTCTCCATCATTAAGAGTCAGTGTGTCTCCATCATTAAGAGTCAGTGTGTCTCCATCAGTAAGAGTCAGTGTGTCTCCATCAGTAAGAGTTAGTGTATCTCCATCAGTAAGAGTCAGTGTGTCTCCATCAGTAAGAGTCAGTGTGTCTCCATCAGTAAGAGTCAGTGTGTCTCCATCAGTAAGAGTCAGTGTGTCTCCATCATTAAGAGTCAGTGTGTCTCCATCAGTAAGAGTCAGTGTGTCTCCATCAGTAAGAGTCAGTGTGTCTCCATCAGTTAAGAGTCAGTGTGTCTCCATCAGTAAGAGTCAGTGTGTCTCCATCAGTTAGAGTCAGTGTGTCTCCATCAGTAAGAGTTAGTGTATCTCATCAGTAAGAGTCAGTGTGTCTCCATCATTAAGAGTCAGTGTGTCTCCATCAGTAAGAGTCAGTGTGTCTCCATCAGTAAGAGTCAGTGTGTCTCCATCATTAAGAGTCAGGTGTGTCTCCATCATTAAGAGTCAGTGTGTCTCCATCATTAAGAGTCAGTGTGTCTCCATCAGTAAGAGTCAGTGTGTCTCCATCATTAGAGTCAGTGTGTCTCCATCAGTGGAGTCAGTGTGTCTCCATCAGTAAGAGTCAGTGTGTCTCCATCATTAAGAGTCAGTGTGTCTCCATCAGTAAGAGTCAGTGTGTCTCCATCAGTAAGAGTCAGTGTGTCTCCATCAGTAAGAGTCAGTGTGTCTCCATCAGTAAGAGTCAGTGTGTCTCCATCAGTAAGAGTCAGTGTGTCTCCATCAGTGAGAGTCAGTGTGTCTCCATCAGTAAGAGTCAGTGTGTCTCATCAGTAAGGGTCAGTGTGTCTCCATCAATGAGAGTCAGTGTGTCTCCATCAGTAAGAGTCAGTGTGTCTCCATCAGTAAGAGTCAGTGTGTCTCCATCAGTAAGAGTCAGTGTGTCTCCATCAGTAAGAGTCAGTGTGTCTCCATCAGTAAGAGTCAGTGTGTCTCCATCAGTAAGAGTCAGTGTGTCTCATCAGTAAGAGTCAGTTGTGTCTCCATCAGTAAGAGTCAGTGTGTCTCCATCAGTGTAAGAGTCAGTGTGTCTCCATCAGTAGAGTCAGTGTGTCTCCATCTGTAAGAGTCAGTGTGTCTCCATCAGTAAGAGTCAGTGTGTCTTCATCAGTAAGAGTCAGTGTGTCTCCATCAGTAAGAGTCAGTGTGTCTCCATCAGTAAGAGTCAGTGTGTCTCCATCAGTAAGAGTCAGTGTGTCTCCATCAGTAAGAGTCAGTGTGTCTTCATCAGTAAGAGTGTGTCGTCTCCATCAGTGTGTCTCCATCAGTAAGAGTCAGTGTGTCTCCATCAGTAAGAGTCAGTGTGTCTCCATCATTAAGAGTCAGTGTGTCTCCATCAGTGAGAGTCAGTGTGTCTCCATCATAAGAGTCAGTGTGTCTCCATCATTAAGAGTCAGTGTGTCTCCATCAGTAAGAGTCAGTGTGTCTCCATCAGTAAGAGTCAGTGTGTCTCCATCAGTAAGAGTCAGTGTGTCTCATCAGTAAGAGTCAGTGTGTCTCCATCATTAGAGTCAGTGTGTCTCCATCAGTAAGAGTCAGTGTGTCTCCATCAGTAAGAGTCTCAGTGTGTCTCCATCAGTAAGAGTCAGTGTGTGATGTGTTCTCCATCATAGAGTCAGTGTGTCTCCATCAGTAAGAGTCAGTGTGTCTCCATCAATAAGAGTCAGTGTGTCTCCATCATCGAGAGGTCAGTGTGTAATCAGTAAGATTAGTTTGATCTCCATCAGTTAAAGAGTCAGTGTGTCTCCATCAGTAAGAGTCAGTGTGTCTCCATCAGTAAGAGTACAGTGTGTCTCTCATCAGTGAGAGTCAGTGTGTCTCCATCATGAGAGTCAGTGTGTCTCCATCATAAGAGTCAGTGTGTCCCAATCAGTAGTGTAATGTATCCATCTGTAAGAGTCAGTGTGTCTCCATCAGTAAGTGTCAGTGTGTCTCCATCAGTAAGAGTCAGTGTGTCTCCATCAGTAAGAGTCAGTGTGTCTCCATCAGTAAGAGTCAGTGTGTCTCCATCAGTAAGAGTCAGTGTGTCTCCATCAGTAAGAGTCAGTGTGTCTCCATCAGTAAGAGTCAGTGTGTCTCCAATCAGTAAGAGTCAGTGTGTCTCCATCAGTAAGAGTCAGTGTGTCTCCATCAGTGAAGAGTCAGTGTTTCCATCAGTGTGTCTCCATCAGTAGAGTCAGTGTGTCTCCATCAGTAAGAGTCAGTGTGTCTCCATCATTAAGAAGTCAGTGTGTCTCCATCAGTAAAGTCAGTGTGTGTGTCTCCATCAGTAAGAGTCAGTGTGTCTCCCATCAGTAAGAGTCAGTGTGTCTCCATCAGTAAGAGTCAGTGTGTCTCCATCAGTAAAGAGTCAGTGTGTCTCCATCAGTAAGAGTCAGTGTGTCTCCATCATTAAGAGTCAGTGTGTCTCCATCAGTAAGAGTCAGTGTGTCTCCATCATTAAGAGTCAGTGTGTCTCCATCAGTAAGAGTCAGTGTGTCTCCATCAGTAAGAGTTAGTGTGTCTCCATCAGTAAGAGTCAGTGTGTCTCCATCAGTAAGGAGTCAGTGTGTCTCCATCAGTTGAGAGTCAGTGTGTCTCCATCAGTAAGAGTCAGTGTGTCTCCATCAGTAAGAGTCAGTGTGTCTCCATCAGTAAGGAGTCAGTGTGTCTCCATCATAAGAGTCAGTGTGTCTCCATCAGTAAGAGTCAGTGTGTCTCCATCAGTAAGAGTCAGTGTGTCTCCATCATTAGAGAGTCAGTGTGTCTCCATCAGTGAGAGTCAGTGTGTCTCCATCAGTAAGAGTCAGTGTGTCTCCATCATTAAGAGTCAGTGTGTCTCCATCAGTAAGAGTCAGTGTGTCTCATCATTAAGGAGTCAGTGTGTCTCCATCAGTGAAGTGTCAGTGTGTCTCCATCATTAGAGTCAGTGTGTCTCCATCATAAGAGTCAGTGTGTCTCCATCAGTAAGAGTCAGTGTGTCTCATCAGTTAAGAGTCAGTGTGTCTCCATCAGTAAGAGTCAGTGTGTCTCCATCATCAGTAAGAGTCAGTGTGTCTCCATCAGTGAGAGTCAGTGTGTCTCCATCAGTGAGAGTAGTCAGTGTGTGTCTCCATCAGTAAGAGTCAGTGTGTCTCCATCAGTAAGAGTCAGTGTGTCTCCATCAGTAAGAGTCAGTGTGTCTCCATCAGTAAGAGTCAGTGTGTCTCCATCAGTAAGAGTCAGTGTGTCTCCATCAGTAAGAGTCAGTGTGTCTCCATCAGTAAGAGTCAGTGTGTCTCCATCATTAAGAGTCAGTGTGTCTCCATCATTAAGAGTCAGTGTGTCTCCATCAGTAAGAGTCAGTGTGTCTCATCAGTAAGAGAGTCAGTTGTGTCTCATCAGTAAGAGTCAGTGTGTTCATCAGTAAGGTGTGTCTCCATCAGTGAGAGTCAGTGTGTCTCCAGTGTCTCTATCAGTAGAGTCAGTGTGTCTCCATCATTAAGGGTCAGTGTGTTTCCATCAGTAAGAGTCAGTGTGTCTCAATCAGTAAGAGTCAGTGTGTCTCCATCATTAAGAGTCAGTGTGTCTCCATCAGTAAGAGTCAGTGTGTCTCCATCATTAAAGAGTCAGTGTGTCTCCATCAGTGAGAGTCAGTGTGTCTCCATCATTAAGAGTCAGTGTGTCTCCATCAGTAAGAGTCAGTGTGTCTCAATCATTAGTTGAGAGTCAGTGTGTCTCCATCATTAAGAGTCAGTGTATCTCCATCAGTAAGAGTCAGTGTGTCTCCATCAGTAAGAGTCAGTGTGTGCCCATCATTAAGAGTCAGTGTGTCTCCATCATTAAGAGTCAGTGTGTCTCCATCAGTGAGAGTCAGTGTGTCTCCATCATTAAGGGTCAGTGTGTTTCCATCATTAAGAGTCAGTGTGTCTCCATCAGTAAGAGTCAGTGTGTCTCCATCAGTAAGAGTCAGTGTGTCTCCATCATCAGAGTAAGTGTGTCTCCATCATAAAGAGTCAGTGTGTCCTCCATCAGTAAGAGGTCAGTGTGTCTCCATCAGTAAGAGTCAGTGTGTCTCCATCAGTAAGAGTCAGTGTGTCTCCATCAGTAAGAGTCAGTGTGTCTCCATCAGTAAGAGTCAGGGTGTCTCCATCAATGAGAGTCGGTGTGTCTCCATCAGTGAGAGTCAGTGTGTCTCAATCAGTAAGAATTAGTTTGTCTCCATCCGTAAGAGTCAGTGTGTCTCCATCAGTGAGAGTCAGTGTGTCTCCATCAGTAAGAATTAGTTTGTCTCCATCCGTAAGAGTCAGTATGTCTCCATCAGTAAGAGTCAGTGTGTCTCCATCATTAAAATTCAGTGTGTCTCCATCAGTAAGAGTCAGTGTGTCTCCATCATTAAGAGTCAGTGTGTCTCCATCAGTAAGAGTCAGTGTGTCTCCATCATTAAGAGTCAGTGTGTCTCATCAGTAAGAGTCAGTGTGTCTCCATCATTAAGAGTCAGTGTGTCTCCATCAGTAAGAGTCAGTGTGTCTCCATCAGTAAGAGTCAGTGTGTCTCCATCAGTGAGAAGTCAGTGTGTCTCCATCATTGAGAGTCAGTGTGTCTCCATCATTAAGAGTCAGTGTGTCTCCATCAGTAAGAGTCAGTGTGTCTCCATCAGTAAGAGTCAGTGTGTCTCATCATTAAGAGTCAGTGTGTCTCCATCAGTAAGAGTCAGTGTGTCTCCATCATTAAGAGTCAGTGTGTCTCCATCAGTAAGAGTCAGTGTGTCTCCATCAGTAAGAGTCAGTGTGTCTCCATCATTAAGAGTCAGTGTGTCTCCATCAGTAAGAGTCAGTGTGTCTCCATCATTAAGAGTCAGTGTGTCTCCATCAGTGAGAGTCAGTGTGTCTCCATCATTGAGAGTCAGTGTGTCTCCATCATTAAGAGTCAGTGTGTCTCCATCAGTGAGAGTCAGTGTGTCTCCATCAGTAAGAGTCAGTGCGTCTCCATCAGTGTGAATCAGTGTGTCTCCATCAGTAAGAGTCAGTGTGTCTCCATCAGTAAGAGTCAGTGTATCTCCATCAGTAAGAGTCAGTGTGTCTCCATCAGTAAGAGTCAGTGTGTCTCCATCAGTAAGAGTCAGTGTGTCCTCCATCAGTAAGAGTCAGTGTGTCTCCATCAGTAAGTCAGTGTCATCATAGAAGTTAGTGTCTCCATCATTAAGAGTCAGTGTAGTCTCCATCAGTAAGAGTCAGTGTGTCTCCATCATTAAGAGTCAGTGTGTCTCCATCAGTAAGAGTCAGTGTGTCTCCATCATTAAGAGTCAGTGTGTCTCCATCAGTAGAGTCAGTGTGTCTCCATCAGTAAGAGTCAGTGTGTCTCCATCAGTAAGAGTCTGTGTGTCTCAATCATCAGTAAGAGTCAGTTTGTCTCCATCAGTGAGAGTCAGTGTGTCTCCATCATTGAGAGTCAGTGTGTCTCCATCAGTAAGAGTCAGTGTGTCTCCATCAGTAAGAGTCAGTGTGTCTCCATCATTAAGAGTCAGTGTGTCTCCATCATTAAGAGTCAGTGTGTCTCCATCAGTGAGAGTCAGTGTGTCTCCATCAGTAAGAGTCAGTGTGTCTCCATCAGTAAGAGTCAGTGTGTCTCCATCAGTAAGAGTCAGTGTGTCTCCATCAGTAAGAGTCAGTGTGTCTCCATCAGTAAGAGTCAGTGTGTCTCCATCATTAAGAGTCAGTGTGTCTCCATCAGTAAGAGTCAGTGTATCTCCATCATTAAGAGTCAGTGTGTCTCCATCAGTGAAGTTAGTGTATCTCATCAGTAAGAGTCAGTGTGTCTCCATCATTAAGAGTCAGTGTGTACTCCATCAGTAAGAGAGTCAGTGTGTCTCCATCAGTTAAGAGTCAGTCAGTGTGTCTCCATCAGTTTGTTCCAAGAGTCAGTGTGTCTCCATCAGTAAGAGTCAGTGTGTCTCCATCATTAAGAGTCAGTGTGTCTCATCATCATTAAGAGTCAGTGTGTCTCCATCAGTGAGAGTCAGTGTGTCTCTCATCATTAAAGAGTCAGTGTGTCTCCATCAGTAAGAGTCAGTGTGTCTCCATCAGTAAGAGTCAGTGTGTCTCCATCAGTAAGAGTCAGTGTGTCTCCATCAGTAAGAGTCAGTGTGTCTCCATCAGTAAGAGTCAGTGTGTCTCCATCAGTAAGAGTCAGTGTGAGTTAGTGTATCTCATCAGTAAGAGTCAGTGTGTCTCCATCAGTAAGAGTCAGTGTGTCTCCATCATTAAGAGTCAGTGTGTCTCCATCAGTAAGAGTCAGTGTGTCTCAGTATCAGTAAGAGTCAGTGTGTCTCCATCAGTGAAAGAGTCAGTGAGTGTCTCCATCAGTAAGAGTCAGTGTGTCTCCATCATTAAGAGTCAGTGTGTCTCCATCAGTAAGAGTCAGTGTGTCTCCATCATTGAGAGTCAGTGTGTCTCCATCATTAAGAGTCAGTGTGTCTCCATCAGTAAGAGTTAGTGTGTCTCCATCAGTAAGAGTCAGTGTGTCTCCATCATTAAGAGTCAGTGTGTCTCCATCAGTAAGAGTCAGTGTGTCTCCATCAGTAAGAGTCAGTGTGTCTCCATCATTAAGAGTCAGTGTGTGTCTCCATCATTAAGAGTCAGTGTGTCTCCATCAGTAAGAGTCAGTGTGTCTCCATCAGTAAGAGTCAGTGTGTCTCCATCATTGAAGTCAGTGTGTCTCATCAGTAAGAGTCAGTGTGTCTCCATCAGTAAGAGTCAGTGTGTCTACATGTTCATAGTAAGAGTCAGTGTGTCTCCATCATTAAGAGTCAGTGTGTGTCTCCATCAGTAAGAGTCAGTGTGTCTCCATCATTAAGAGTCAGTGTGTCTCCATCAGTAAGAGTCAGTGTGTCTCCATCATTAAGAGTCAGTGTGTCTCCATCAGTGAGAGTCAGTGTGTCTCCATCATTAAGAGTCAGTGTGTCTCCATCAGTAAGAGTCAGTGTGTCTCCATCAGTAAGAGTCAGTGTGTCTCCATCAGTAAGAGTCAGTGTGTCTCCATCAGTAAGAGTCAGTGTGTCTCCATCAGTAAGAGTCAGTGTGTCTCCATCAGTGAGAGTCAGTGTGTCTCCATCAGTAAGAGTCAGTGTGTCTCCATCAGTAAGAGTCAGTGTGTCTCCATCAGTAAGAGTCAGTGTGTCTCCATCAGTAAGAGTCAGTGTGTCTCCATCAGTAAGAGTCAGTGTGTCTCCATCAGTAAGAGTCAGTGTGTCTCCATCAGTAAGAGTCAGTGTGTCTCCATCATTAAGAGTCAGTGTGTCTCCATCAGTGAAAGTCAGTGTGTCCTCCATCATTAAGAGTCAGTGTGTGCTCTCTCCATCAGTTAAGAGTCAGTTGTGTCTCCATCAGTGAGAGTCAGTGTGTCTCTCCATCAGTAAGAGTCAGTGTGTCTCCATCAGTAAGAAGTCAGTGTGTCTCCATCAGTGTAAGAGTCAGTGTGTCTCCATCAGTAAGAGTCAGTGTGTCTCCATCAGTAAGAGTCAGTGTGTCTCCATCAGTAAGAGTCAGTGTGTCTCCATCATTAAGAGTCAGTTGTGTCTCCATCATTAAGAGTCAGTGTGTCTCCATCAGTAAGAGTCAGTGTGTCTCCATCAGTAAGAGTCAGTGTGTCTCCATCAGTAAGAGTCAGTGTGTCTCCATCAGTAAGAGTCAGTGTGTCCTCCATCATTAAGATGTTAAGAGTCAGTGTGTCTCCATCAGTAAGAGTCAGTGTGTCTCATCAGTAAGAGTCAGTGTGTCTCCATCATAAGAGTCAGTGTGTCTCCATCAGTAAGAGTCAGTGTGTCTCCATCAGTAAGAGTCAGTGTGTCTCCATCATCAGTAAGAGTCAGTGTGTCTCCATCAGTAAGAGTCAGTGTGTCTCCATCAGTAAGAGTCAGTGTGTCTCCATCAGTAAGAGTCAGTGTGTCTCCATCAGTGAGAGTCAGTGTGTCTCCATCAATTAAGAGTCAGTGTGTCTCCATCAGTAAGAGAGTTGAGTAGGTGTGTCTCCATCATTAAGAGTCAGTGTGTCTCCATCAGTAAGAGTCAGTGTGTCTCCATCAGTAAGAGTCAGTGTGTCTCCATCAGTAAGAGTCAGTGTGTCTCCATCAGTAAGAGTCAGTGTGTCTCAGTCTCAGTAAGAGTCAGTGTGTCTCCATCAGTAAGAGTCAGTGTGTCTCCATCAGTAAGAGTCAGTGTGTCTCCATCAGTAAGAGTCAGTGTGTCTCCATCATGAGTCAGTGTGTCTCCATCAGTAAGAGTCAGTGTGTCTCCATCAGTAAATCAGTGTGTCTCCATCAGTAAGAGTCAGTGTGTCTCCATCAGTAAGAGTCAGTGTGTCTCCATCAGTAAGAGTCAGTGTGTCTCCATCATTAAGAGTCAGTGTGTCTCCATCATTAAGAGTCAGTGTGTCTCCATCATGTAAGAGTCAGTGTGTCTCCATCAGTAAGAGTCAGTGTGTCTCCATCAGTAAGAGTCAGTGTGTCTCCATCAGTAAGAGTCAGTGTGTCTCCATCAGTAAGAGTCAGTGTGTCTCCATCAGTAAGAGTCAGTGTGTCTCCATCAGTAAGAGTCAGTGTGTCTCCATCATTAAGAGTCAGTGTGTCTCCATCAGTAAGAGCCAGTGTGTCTCCATCATTAAGAGTCAGTGTGTCTCCATCATCGAGAGTCAGTGTGTCTCCATCATTAAGGGTCAGTGTGTCTCCATCAGTAAGAGTCAGTGTGTCTCCATCATTAAGAGTCAGTTTGTCTATCAGTGTCTCCATCAGTGAGAGTCAGTGTGTCTCCATCATTAAGAGTCAGTGTGTCTCCATCAGTAAGAGTCAGTGTGTCTCAATCATTAAGAGTCAGTTTGTCTCTCCATCAGTAAGAGTCAGTGTGTCTCCATCAGTAAGAGTCAGTGTGTCTCCATCAGTAAGAGTCAGTGTGTCTCCATCAGTAAGAGTCAGTGTGTCTCCATCAGTAAGAGTCAGTGTGTCTCCATCAGTAAGAGTCAGTGTGTCTCCATCAGTAAGAGTCAGTGTGTCTCCATCAGTAAGAGTCAGTGTGTCTCCATCAGTAAGAGTCAGTGTGTCTCCATCAGTAAGAGTCAGTGTGTCTCCATCAGTAAGAGTCAGTGTGTCTCCATCATTAAGAGTCAGTGTGTCTCCATCAGTAAGAGTCAGTGTGTCTCCATCAGTAAGAGTCAGTGTGTCTCCATCAGTAAGAGTCAGTGTGTCTCCATCAGTAAGAGTCAGTGTGTCTCCATCAGTAAGAGTCAGTGTGTCTCCATCATTAAGAGTCAGTGTGTCTCCATCAGTAAGAGTCAGTGTGTCTCCATCAGTAAGAGTCAGTGTGTCTCTCCATCAGTAAGAGTCAGTGTGTCTCTCCATCATTAAGAGTCAGTGTGTCTCCATCAGTAAGAGTCAGTGTGTGTCTCCATCAGTAAGAGTCAGTGTGTCTCCATCAGTAAGAGTCAGTGTGTCTCCATCAGTAAGAGTCAGTGTGTCTCCATCAGTAAGAGTCAGTGTGTCTCCATCATTAAGAGTCAGTGTGTCTCCATCAGTGAGAGTCAGTGTGTCTCCATCATTAAGAGTCAGTGTGTCTCCATCAGTAAGAGTCAGTGTGTCTCCATCAGTAAGAGTCAGTGTGTCTCCATCAGTAAGAGTCAGTGTGTCTCCATCAGTAAGAGTCAGTGTGTCTCCATCATTAAGAGTCAGTGTGTCTCCATCAGTAAGAGTCAGTGTGTCTCCATCAGTAAGAGTCAGTGTGTCTCCATCATTAAGAGTCAGTGTGTCTCCATCAGTAAGAGTCAGTGTGTCTCATCATTAAGAGTCAGTGTGTCTCCATCAGTAAGAGTCAGTGTGTCTCCATCAGTAAGAGTCAGTGTGTCTCCATCAGTAAGAGTCAGTGTGTCTCCATCAATGAGAGTCAGTGTGTCTCCATCAGTAAGAGTCAGTGTGTCTCAATCAGTAAGAGTCAGTGTGTCTCCATCAGTAAGAGTCAGTGTGTCTCCATCAGTAAGAGTCAGTGTGTCTCCATCAGTAAGAGTCAGTGTGTCTCCATCAGTAAGAGTCAGTGTGTCTCAATCAGTAAGAGTCAGTGTGTCTCCATCAGTAAGAGTCAGTGTGTCTCCATCAGTAAGAGTCAGTGTGTCTCCATCATTAAGAGTCAGTGTGTCTCCATCAGTAAGAGTCAGTGTGTCTCCATCAGTAAGAGTCAGTGTGTCTCCATCAGTAAGAGTCAGTGTGTCTCCATCAGTAAGAGTCAGTGTGTCTCCATCAGTAAGAGTCAGTGTGTCTCCATCAGTAAGAGTCAGTGTGTCTCCATCAGTAAGTGTCTCCATCATGTATCTCCATCTGTAAGAGTCAGTGTGTCTCCATCAGTAAGAGTCAGTGTGTGTCTCCATCAGTAAGAGTCAGTGTGTCTCCATCAGTAAGAGTCAGTGTGTCTCCATCAGTAAGAGTCAGTGTGTCTCCATCATTAAGAGTCAGTGTGTCTCCATCATTAAGAGTCAGTGTGTCTCCATCAGTAAGAGTCAGTGTGTCTCCATCAGTAAGAGTCAGTGTGTCTCCATCATTAAGAGTCAGTGTGTCTCCATCAGTAAGAGTCAGTGTGTCTCCATCAGTAAGAGTCAGTGTGTCTCCATCAGTAAGAGTCAGTGTGTCTCCATCAGTAAGAGTCAGTGTGTCTCCATCATTAAGAGTCAGTGTGTCTCCATCAGTAAGAGTCAGTGTGTCTCCATCAGTAAGAGTCAGTGTGTCTCCATCAGTAAGAGTTAGTGTATCTCATCAGTAAGAGTCAGTGTGTCTCCATCATTAAGAGTCAGTGTGTCTCCATCAGTAAGAGTCAGTGTGTCTCCATCAGTAAGAGTCAGTGTGTCTCCATCATTAAGAGTCAGTGTGTCTCCATCAGTAAGAGTCAGTGTGTCTCCATCATTAAGAGTCAGTGTGTCTCCATCAGTAAGAGTCAGTGTGTCTCCATCAGTAAGAGTCAGTGTGTCTCCATCAGTAAGAGTCAGTGTGTCTCCATCATTAGAAGTCAGTGTATCTCCATCAGTAAGAGTCAGTGTGTCTCAATCAGTAAGAGTCAGTGTGTGCCCATCATCAAGAGTCAGTGTGTCTCCATCATTAAGAGTCAGTGTGTCTCCATCAGTGAGAGTCAGTGTGTCTCCATCATTAAGAGTCAGTCTCCATCAGTGTCAGTGTTCCATCAGTAAGAGTCAGTGTGTCTCCATCATTAAGAGTCAGTGTGTCTCCATCAGTAAGAGTCAGTGTGTCTCCATCAGTGAGAGTCAGTGTGTCTCCATCATTAAGAGTCAGTGTGTCTCCATCAGTAAGAGTCAGTGTGTCTCCATCATTAAGAGTCAGTGTGTCTCCATCAGTAAGAGTCAGTGTGTCTCCATCAGTAAGAGTCAGTGTGTCCCCATCAGTAAGAGTCAGTGTGTCTCCATCAGTAAGAGTCAGTGTGTCTCCATCAGTAAGAGTCAGTGTGTCTCCATCAGTAGAAGTTAGTGTATCTCATCAGTAAGAGTCAGTGTGTCTCCATCATTAGGAAATAGTGTATCTCCATCAGTAAGAGTCAGTGTGTCTCCATCAGTAAGAGTCAGTGTGTCTCCATCAGTAAGAGTCAGTGTGTCTCAATCAGTAAGAGTCAGTGTGTCTCTATCAGTAAGAGTCAGTGTGTCTCCATCAGTAAGAGTCAGTGTGTCTCCATCAGTAAGAGTCAGTGTGTCTCCATCAGTAAGAGTCAGTGTGTCTCCATCAGTAAGAGTCAGTGTGTCTCCATCAGTAAGAGTCAGTGTGTCTCCATCAGTAAGAGTCAGTGTGTCTCCATCATTAAGAGTCAGTGTGTCTCCATCATTAAGAGAGTCAGTGTGTCTCCATCATTAAGAGTCAGTGTGTCTCCATCAGTGAGAGTCAGTGTGTCTCCATCAGTAAGAGTCAGTGTGTCTCCATCAGTGAGAGTCAGTGTGTCTCCATCATTAAGAGTCAGTGTGTCTCCATCATTAAGAGTCAGTGTGTCTCCATCAGTAAGAGTCAGTGTGTCTCCATCAGTAAGAGTCAGTGTGTCTCCATCATTAAGAGTCAGTGTGTCTCCATCAGTAAGAGTCAGTGTGTCTCCATCATTAGGAAGTGTGTCTCCAGAGTTAGTGTGTCTCCATCAGTGAGAGTCAGTGTGTCTCCATCAGTAAGAGTCAGTGTGTCTCCATCATTAAGAGTCAGTGTGTCTCCATCATTAAGAGTCAGTGTGTCTCAATCAGTAAGAGTCAGTGTGTCTCCATCAGTAAGAGTCAGTGTGTCTCCATCAGTAAGAGTCATCCATCAGTAAGAGTCAGTGTGTCTCCATCAGTAAGAGTCAGTGTGTCTCCATCAGTAAGAGTCAGTGTATCTCCATCATTAAGAGTCAGTGTGTCTCCATCAGTAAGAGTCAGTGTGTCTCCATCATTAAGAGTAAGTGTGTCTCCATCAGTAAGAGTCAGTGTGTCTCCATCAGTAAGAGTCAGTGTATCTCCATCAGTAAGAGTTAGTGTGTCTCCATCAGTAAGAGTCAGTGTGTCTCCATCATTAAGAGTCAGTGTGTCTCCATCAGTGAGAGTCAGTGTGTCTCCATCAGTAAGAGTCAGTGTGTCTCCATCAGTAAGAGTCAGTGTGTCTCCATCAGTAAGAGTCAGTGTGTCTCCATCAGTAAGAGTCAGTGTGTCTCCATCAGTAAGAGTCAGTGTGTCTCCATCAGTAAGAGTCAGTGTGTCTCCATCAGTAAGAGTCAGTGTGTCTCCATCAGTAAGAGTCAGTGTGTCTCCATCATTAAGAGTCAGTGTGTCTCCATCAGTAAGAGTCAGTGTGTCTCCATCAGTAAGAGTCAGTGTGTCTCCATCAGTAAGAGTCAGTGTGTCTCCATCAGTAAGAGTCAGTGTGTCTCCATCATTAAGAGTCAGTGTGTCTCCATCAGTAAGAGTCAGTGTGTCTCCATCCAACGAGAGTCAGTGTATCTCCATCAGTTAGAGTCAGTGTATCTCCATCAGTAAGAGTCAGTGTTCCCATCAGTAAGAGTCAGTGTGTCTCATCAGTAAGAGTCAGTTTCTCTCCATCAGTGAACAGTTTTGCATTATTTCGTCATTTCTATTTATAATTTTGATAAGTAGTCAATTGCATGTGATAGAAATATACACTACGTTAATTACATTGTTGTTATTAAGATGTTTTGGATTACAACAAATTAACATAGATTATACGATATGATGAAATTTATATACACTCGTCAAAAATCTGAAACAACGGATACGCCGATCATTCGTATGCAACCGAGAGCACCACAGGAACTAGATATGTCTGTGTCTTTTATGACACATGTACATATCGTTATGCCATCGTCGTTTTCATTGATGGTGGCGTCCTCAGAAAAATTCTCGTGCGATGAGTCGTATTCAGCTCAAATTTCATACACTCATTTCTCCTTGAAAGTACAATAATCATCTTGAATTCTAAAGAGAGATAAAGAGAATGCATAATTCTTTCAGAAAAATTAATAAGGTACAATCGAATGAATCCAAATTAAGTGTCATTCAAGGTTAAAGGATGTTTCAACAATTACACAAAATGTAGCATTATAAAACTCTATCTAAAGACAAAATATAAACGTGATCTAACATGATATCGGTAGGTATAATATGGATGTGTTGTTGTGTGGAAACGTTCGTTGTTTTGTTGTTGCTATGAAACCAAGAATACAAAACCAACGAAATACTCGTACAGGTATGTTTTGTATACTGACTCTAATCGTTGTTATAAGACTAGTGCAGAACACTTCATGCTATACAATGGGTGTAATAAAATGTAGAAACTCAGAGATTAAAATTTTGTTTGGCGATATAAAAAATTGAGGTTTTATTGGAATGTATCAAGCAGAACCAGATATCTATGAGACTCGTTTACTTTAGGATTTACGTACAGCTTTATATATTTTGAGATGGATGCATATTTTAAATTGTTATTTGAAATGTATTGTGTATCAACAGATCTGATCCTCCTGATGGTAAAAAGATAAGTTGACATATTACAATCTACTATTCGTGTTTACAGCTTCACCTCTATTTTCTATAGTATTAATGCGTATGTTTCAAATATGTTCAGACGGTGTCAGCAAGAAGCCTTTTGCTGGAGTAAGATTGACGATGATGAATTCCATTCCAGGGCTAGACATCGTAAAGCTTTGAATCTTCTGTATTGGATTGATAATTACAATCACCTACAGACTGTCTTAATCTATATCTTATAATGTCATACAGCGTAGTGTTGGGCGTACCTAATGACACGAAATGTATACGTTTTCCCTCTAGACAAAGAGATGAATTAAGCATTGATTCATAAGTATAAGCAATGAAAAAGATGATATTTTGAAACTTAAGTCTTTCTCATTTCTTTGTCTTCACCTCAGAATCTCTGGACTAAAACTCTCTATCGATAGACCCGTTATAAAAGTGAACTTCTGAACAAAAACAAAACATGATCAACATTAGGAAGTGGTTGTTACTAACCTATTCCCTAGGTCAGAAAATGTATCGTTGGTAAGCTCATATAAAATCTAAAAACATATACTGTGTATGCATGCATTTTTATTTTCCACAGAAAGGAACAAAAAACAAATTTGATCTTTTATTGAAAAAGGACATGTAAATGTAGATATATTCGTTATAATAGTGAGAGTTCTTTAGAAGGACGACGGAAATTACTACAAGTATAATCTAGTCAGTAAAAAGACGCGCAAAGTCCTGAAGATACCTTGGGAATAAAAACAAATGACCGCCCACAAGTAAGGCAATTTTGTTCTGGTTTAGGTGTCCCAATGTTCACACTCAAAGCTTTTGTTGTATTTGAATGACCCTTTCGTCTCTTGCGTCTAATTGGCAATATGTGTTGCTGGAAACAAAAACCTGCAACACACTAAGCATTTAATATGAAATTCTAGTCCAAAAGTGGAAATATCAAAAACCTTGCTTTGGATTAACCTATCTCTGAGGAAAAACGACTGTCGTTCAGGGACAATTGTGTATTTGATTTTAATCGAAAATCATAGTTTTTTTTTGTTTTCTGCTAGACTGGATTACCTTATCACAACGATGCATTGTCCTGTTGGGACTCGATAGGTGTTTTGTCTGTCCAGATTCCAGAAGGCATTTCCACATAGAAGAGCGATGTATTAAATTCTAATCAAATCTATCAAAACCTCGTTACACGACCTTGAACAACAGAATTGCAGTACCAGATTGAGTTGACGCACCGAAGCCCCGGGCCTGTTCCATTGCCTGTAAATAGTGAAACTCAACATTACATGTTGGGAGTATATACCAGCACATGAAATAATTCTGCAGGATGTCTTGTATGAATAAAAATGATCAATATATTTACATTAGTACACCGTCCAAATAAAGAGGTTATGTTGCCTTTGCATTTGAATGGATTCTGTTGTAATCATATTTGTGTCATTTCTGTCTGTTTTTGTCGCTTCTGAAGGAGCCACCTTTTGCTAGTAAGGATTCAGATGGAAGCCAGTCGAGGTTATAGCTAAGGCGGTGCGTCCTCTATTCGTGCTGACCTGGACACGTTCCGTTTGATTTAAATTCTGTCATTTCAGTAGGTTTTTACGGGTTCATTAGGTACAGCATACCACATTAATCTTGTGCCTAGAATAGAATAGACCATTTGTGTTTTGGAGACAGAATTGGTCTTGACTCTGACAAAATGAGATTTCAAATGTTTTATAAATATTCTAAAAGGGTTTCCTGATAGATCGTCATAAATATCAAAACCGGTGAATTATTCCAATAATTCTAACATGTGTGGTTAGTTCAAATGTTCATATATGTGTGGCGAGTTCAAATGTATATATATATATATATATGTGTGGTGAGTTCAAATGTATATATATGTGTTTGTAGTGAGTTCTAATGTATTTATATGTGTGTATGATGAGTTCAGATGTATATATGTGTGTGTTGAGTTCAAATGTATATATTTGTGTGGTGATTTCAAATGTATATACATGTATGTGTGTGGTGAGTTCAAATGTATATATGTGTATGGTGAGTTCGAATGTAAATATGTGCGTGGCGAGTTCGAATGTAAATATGTGTGTGGTTAGTCCAAATGCATATATGTGTGTGGTGAGTTCGAATGTAAATATGTCTGTTGTGAGTTCGAATGTATATATATGTGTGGTGAGTTCGAATGTGAATATTTTGTGTGGTGAGATCATGATCAAATATAAGTGTACATTTGTATGTGTGGTAAGTTCCAATGTAAGTATGTACAAGGTTAGGTATAATGTACGTATGTGTATGATGAGGTTAAAATGCATCACTTTAGGTACTATGGATAAATGCGTTTACGGCAAATGCTAGTTGGATTTTTCGAAAGTTTCGTTTAATTTGATATTGATCGCCATGTGTAACAATGACAATAAGGATTTATGTCTCATATCTTTGAAATGAAATTCAAATAATCATCTGTTCATCATTGCTTTATAGTGGAGCATAATTCTGAATGATAAAGCATAATATATCTATATTACTTGCAATAACAATTGTTGATCGAGGAATGGTATTGTGTCTAATATCACGGTAATTCCTTTGTAAATTAGTCTGTATAAAATCGTCCAACGATCAGCTGGTCAAGGCCTTAAATCTACTCTGATGAGGTTAGGAATAGGAAGGTGATCAGAAGTAATGTCTCCAAGGTTTCCTAATTCTATCAATTTGTAGTGACATCGTGTGGCATAATTTTAGAACTCTGTTTTATGTAGCACCAGGGAGACTTCAGTAATTCGGTTTTGGATAAATAAAACGATGGAAAATTGGTAAAGCCGGATCAATATTGAATTCAAGGTATTAATATTTCCACAGAGATCACATATTTTTTGATACACAGGAATGTTTTTTTTCTTCAATATTTTTCAAACCAACTTCCATTCCATCACAACGTAAATTCCTTTAATAGCAGGTGATGTGCGGAGACTGGTTTCACATTTCTCTTCCTATCCCAGCAAATGTATTATCTCTTATACTTTTTATTAAGAAACAGTAAGAATACATAATCGTGATGTGTACAATTTGCATTTCTATACAAGTATATTTATACTGTTATATTTTTGCAAGGTCATGTTTATTTTTTGTTTTCATTATGAACACTATGAAGAGCAGGTTATCAGATGATTATTGCTTTCGTTAGGCTACTGATAAAGTCAAGACAAATTAAAAACATAATTTAAAGATGTTCCCCCACCGAAATAACATAAACAATACCCATAATTTGAACAATAACCGATGTTTAATCGTGTATATTTGTGTCTAATTAAAACGAAAATAACCCAATTTATTTTGCTTTTGCACATGCGCAAAGATTACTTTTTGAGGATTGTTGTCGGGACGCAATTAGTTATTTTTTTATATTTTGACCTTGATGTAAAATAAGAAGCTAAAATTTTTTAATGGTGGTAATGATGTAAAGTAAGTAAATTTTGTTAACCGAAGAAAAAAACTATATTGTCTACTTAGGTTTTTGATATAGAAAAAAATATTATTCTTCAGCGGTGGATCATCATTAAATTATAATGATAAAAACCTTAACATTTTCTTTAAAATTTTGTCTCCGCGAAATCCATAATTGGTCATAAACGAAAACCTTCAATACTTGTTTTATAACATGCATATGGATGGATCTAATGCTCACATATATAATGAATTGTAAAAAGATATTATGAGAGAGAAGATAAAATAAATAAATACTTAAAGTTACATATTCAATCTTGCACCAATTAAGATATTAGAATAAAGGATGTTTGGCAAGTGTTGGAAAAGATTATTCCAGAAGGTTGCATTTTGTTTAAAATGCTGCAACACCCAATATTTGCTACACACTTATGCATATCAAAATAAAACAAACAATGCTTATATTTACATTTAATTAGACATTTCCGTTATAAAAATGGAAATAGATAAAAAATAAAGCATGAAAATTATCCTTCTATGCTTGCATAGAGAAAACATAATACTTGATGGAACAGTCGATGATTTGGTGGGAATTAGGGGGGGGGGGAGGTTAGTTAGTCTGTTCCGATGTGTTGCTTGGACAACCGAATAGAGAATTATAGTAGATGAAATAGTTTCATCAATAAATACTTTGGTATTAAGCTGAGATAAGGATATGTAGTCATAACTGCCTTAGCGACCACTCTGTATATTTAAAGACCTCTTTCCCAGAGTCCCCAATATTCATTTTCAACACAATACGACCTTTGTGTAAAGATCTATAAAAAACATTTTGTCTTGGTCACTTCGGCGATCTGTATAGACAAGTGTAACTATAATAACAATCCATTACAACACACCTGAATCAACTGAAATGCAATATGATGAGTACTTAACTTAGATGCACTTTAAACAAGGTTTAACTACCGTCCGAATCACGTGCAACCTTCTTAGAAAGTCTGTATTCATGTTGATTGTATCAACCCAGCCCATTGAAAAATTAAGTTAAATCTAAACAAGAAATACATAAAAATCTGAAGTAGCTTTGATGCTAATCACACCATGCAGTAACTATCTGCAGTAGGAATGTCTAATTAATGATTTACCTGTGGCTGGTTATCAGAACAACGCTGTGATCTATCGTGTAGTCGGTTACTGCAGGTTCTATGATCACTGAACAAACACACGATAACAGAATAACGAGCTCTAGGTAGGCATTATCTTGCATATGTTTATGACTATGTTGTAATATTGTTAATGGGTTACTCTTTACCATAAGCTTGCAAGAGGGAGTTTCAACTACTTACTGCTTTGTTTGTCTGTAAGTACTTTTTCTACATCATTTCTGCTATGTACAGCACAAACATATCACATTTTGGAAATACTAACCGCTGTAATTAATATGAAGAGGCTAATACTAATGTACTAATTTTAAAACCCTTGAATAATATTCGTTTTCATTTGGATAGATATTAAATTCCATACTTTTAATTAATATCGTTAAATTATCCTTCAATATATAAATTGTTATTGTGACGTCTTTAGATTTCACTCTCTGGTACAGTATATGTAACTCTAAACAAAAAAACAAAACTTATCAATGTTTGCTAAGCATAAAACCTATTTTCCCTGGAAAGCAACTTTATTTTACAAATAGCACGGAACAAGTTATATGTAAGTGTGCGGTGGTTCTTGGAGTGAGAGGAAACTGGAGAGACTTAAGGAAACCCATATGATCGGACAATAACCATTGACATTTCACGTACGTTTCGGGGATCGAATTCCGACTGTATGCTGGTTAGTAGACTGGCCACCAGACCCTAAGTTGTTCAGTAGGCTTTCCAAGCAAAGTTCTTTTCTAGATTCTCTCTCCTTAGTTTGAATCTCAGGCTAGAATCAGACATGTAGTATAGACAAAAATATTCAAGCCAAATTAAGTGATATTTTCAATATCCTAGAGACTGGTAGCCAGTCTAGCTGGTTAAGTTAAAGGCGTGTTGTTGGACCGCTACACCAGCTCATCACCTTATGATATCCGCGATGAAACACGAAAGCCATATCACCTGATTGACTGCGTAAATGTTATGTTGTTCAATCTGATTTTTAAATGCTAGACAAGTGCGTTGTATACCTGCTGAAGTTATTATGTTCTTATCAATAGCGACTGGAATGTTATTTAACATCATTTTGACACAACTTTCACTTTCCCTGAGTGATACCAGACCAGACAGGCGAAGCTGCCTACGATGGAATAACATTTTAATGAGATTTTCTGCATTGAACTGAAACTGAAGATGTGCCGTCACTCATACTGAAGACGGGCCATTCATTAGTCGTTATGTAGTCTTTGAAAAAAAAGGGTCGTGATGTTAGAAAGCTGTAACTTTATGACACTTTGTCTTTTGTTTCTGGTTCAGATTAACCATCTCAGATATTATATTTATAGCTACAAAGGTTCTTTTCCTCTGCATACGGAATGTACAGATCTGTGAGCATACAAGTGTTTCGTTTTTTCTCTTTATGATACCTGTAACATTTACGTTGTAGTGATTTCGCATCGACAAAGGTTGATAGTCACACCCCATAGTCTCACGTTCCCCCCTGGGGAGGGGATCAAGTTTACTGTAGTTTATACAGGGAAAAGACATTTTTGAGCATTATTTGGTCATTTGTAATAGGAAATAAGTCAAATGTTGTCAGAATTATCAGTATGAGAAGGCCATTGGATCATATTAACAATTTTTCCACGACTGAACCCCAGGGGCCTGAGAGGTGGGGCCAAAAGGGGTAAATAGGCTAAAACTTCAAAAATCTTCTTCTGAAATTCCAGAAATGGCAGAATCAAATACTCTTCATAGATTGAAAGGTCTTGAGGTCCTTTACAAAAATGGTGAATTATATGACCCTGGGGTCTCAGGTTCCCCCCTGGGGAGGGGGGTCAAGTTTACTTTAGTTTATATAGGGAAAACACATTTATGAGCATAATTTTCAATAGGTCAAACTTGGTTAGAATTATTACCCTGTGATAGCATCATCATATCCATATTGGTCCTGGTCACCCTCCAGGGGTAGATGGGTGGGGCCAAAAGGGGTCAAAATGACTAAAATAAGAGAAACAAATCTTCTGAATTCACAGATTTGATTGAACCATCTTCATAGATTGAAAAGTCAGTTATAAAATCACTGACTGGTTTCAAGGGCCTGATGGGCCAATATATAGTGTTTTTGTGTCTTTGTTTCATTCTGTATCCGAACTCAGGTGACCGCTAAGGCCCATGGGCCTCTTGTTTACTTTTACTAAACAATGATTTTACCATAACAATTTTACATCCTGACAGAGTTTGAGTTCGACCGAGTACAAGAACACTAGAGCAATTTCATGATGTGCGATATATTTGTACGCAATTTACGCTTTCTTAATACAAAGTTGTATGGACAAATGCCAACAAAATTATCGGAAATAGAAATCCAACACGGCCTCCGTTTGAGTTGGTATTAACCATTTTAACTTGATTTTTCGACAGATACACTTCTGAAACCCAGAGGAATTAATTATCCAAACTAGTTAGAGAAATTGTAGGCATTGTGCTAGGTAAATTAGACACAACTGCGTAAATTACGTTACACAATTCAGAAATGATAATATGAGTCAATGCCTTCTTAATGGAAGAAGATTAAAAGACAGAAGAGGAGTAGCATTAACTATGATTGAAATCCGAATTTAATAACTCATGGGTATGAATTTCGTTTTTAGAAGGTATATGACAAATACCAAATTACCAACCATTGCTGTGACCTTTAATGATGAAGTTGAATTTTACAGATGCAGTTAAACTTGGTGTCTTTGAATGCAACACGATTCTTACATTTCAGCATGTACGGTGAGAATACAAAGAGCGGGTGTATTACAGTGGTAGCAGCAGGACGTCACTTGTAGGATAGATAAGTACAATTAGGTATCTGCCGAGGTATCAGAACCCACAATTCGATGTATTAACGGATCAGGGACACTGCAATTAAACCTGACAAAATTAGGAGAGTTGCGTCACAAGAGTGTATTCCTGGCCGAATCGATAGACCTGTTTCTAATTCTGTAGTTAAAACTGTCCCCCATACGATGCACGACAGAATGTTAAATGATACACATATCGTTGAAATTGGATATTCGCATTATAATGAAGATGCGTTACGAAGGTTCTGCGCGTCAATTGCAACATTTTATTTTTTTTTACCTTAATTGACTTTTCGTTTCCCAAATTCCTATTAGTTTGCACTCAAGTTTTTGAGCTAGTATTTATTTTGGACTGCGGCAAACCAAAGATCTCGTACGTACAACTCCTATTATCGTGTAAGCAGAAGAAAAGAAAATCGGACCCGTAAATCAAACAACAATTTGAAGGATATTGCAAATGAGAGTGGAATTAAAAATGATTAAAAAAGCGCACGCGAATAATTCTAGTGATACACATAATTTTCAATTTTCCTTCCTCCTTCCGGTCGAAATGTTGGCGTATCGTACTGGCAACTAAACCCAGAAATTATCTTCTAGCAACAACACAATTTCACACATATTCCAGAAGTAAAGCAGAGGTACAGTCTGGCTGTAGAAAATTGAATTATTATTTTACGTATTTCGTGTTTCTTAATACTCGTTCTTATATAATTAAACTTATAAGAAAATTTAACAAAAAGATGTTGTTTTATTAGTGCAGTTCCATGTTTTTGTACCCTTCGTCGACAGCACCAAGCAAATATACATCCTGTATAATGATCTGATATTAACACGATACACGATCGTGGTTTATTTCATAAAGGTTAGCGAGGCATATCATCAACAAAGACATTGTGCTATGGCGCAGGGATTAATCAGTAACATAACGGAAACAAAAGGCACAGTACCAATGTTCTAAAAATAAAGCTACTCAACAACATGGCAGTGACCTACATGAAAATGTGTCAAATGCGCCGCTAAGAATAGTTCCAGTGATCTTATGGTACGCCAACGTGAAGTCATGTGAGTAATGATGTAGAACAATAGCAGTGGGACTACCATGGCCGATCATAAAAACATAAAAAAACATGTCAACACAAGGTGTGTCGGCATTGATACATAAGTGTGACGGCGGGTCCATACGGCATAACATCTTTCTTAGAGCTGTTACGTTGTTTTGTATGGGTACCATTTACAGCAGTTATTTACTTAACATATATATTATGAGGTGTGACTTTTTAATATTTAACAATTATATTTTACAGTTTTATAGCAATTTATCATTAAAAGTCAAATAAGTCATTCGTTCACCTGTGAAAGTGAACTTCTGTTTCAATAAGGACCAGCAATATATGTATATAATCAAGATAGCTACGTTGTAAATTAACTGACTAGGGCTCTTATGAAGAGCATTGAAAGCAAATAACTATGGATAGATTCTTATTCAACGGAGTCTGATATAGGTGTATTTTTCATTCTCCCTTCCAAGATAATTTATTTGGAGACGTTCTAATTTTGTTTCTCATATCATTCTCTATTCAACCAAAACTTCCCGAAAAGATGAAAACCTACATCATATTAGGTGTACTGTACGTAGATTTATGGATGCATCTGGATCTATTTATCTATTATTTATGCCAGTAAGTTCCACGCATGATGGTAGTTTTTAGTGATTACATGCTTTTATGCTATTCTAGCAATAAACGCCAAAAGTAAATAAGATGTTCAATTCTAACAAACACTTCCTGGTTTCATTCCGCGCTAGGCGTTTTCTGATTATAGTGTTGTAACTAACAATAAACCGAGGCTTGAGAAGTGTTATTTTACACGCAAATCTTTCTACCTTTTTATGTTAAAGTCGAAGGAAGACTCTCAAATGTATCATAGTGTCTGCAGTAAGATTATTTATTTTTTGTGACTCCTTACAAATCGAAAATTATCATTTTGCAATCACCGCTGAAAATTATTTTTCACTATAAAAACAGGAGCTAGTATTTTCAATATTACTTTACATTCCCACCATTGTAATTAATTTACTAAAAAATATGAAAAATAATTAATTGCTATCCGTTATATCCTAAAATCGAAAATGGCCGCCTCTCTGTTTATATTACTTTTGTGTTATTTTATACACGATTAAACACCAATTATGCAATGAAACTCATTAACATTTCCGTGATGCTAATTTCCGTGATGCTAATTTTCATCTGATGAAGAAACATCGTAAAAAGGCGACTAAATTTAGGATATTATCTTTTCTTTTTTCTACTTCTCATTCTTCTTTCTAACGTCTCTATTTACCCCTCATCACATGTAGCCTTCCCCTGAGCGTTCGCCCCTGTGAAGTAAGCTCTGGGTTCTGTCCCTGGCCGAGACTAGTCTATAAACATGGTAGATTCTGCCACTGCTGAGGGCTCAGCCTTGTTAGTATCATGTGACGGGTGGAGTGTTTTGCTTGAGTGGCTTCGATGACATGTTTCAGTGACATAACATTATAAAAAGGGCAAGTGTTCCACTATACATGAAGACACAACACGAACATACCAGTCTCCCAAAACACGCATCTCGCACACGCAGTAGACCACATACATGGGAAGCCGTCCGTAAATAACCTTGGCTGCTTATAGGACGTTAATCTAACCAAACAAACAAACAAAAAACACATCATATTCATTATTTTTCGATCTACAAGATCAAAAAGACACAAATATAGTATATATACTTATATGAATATCATTTATTTTCATTTGGAAAAACAGTAACATTTCCTAAACATTCAAACATCCATAAAACTGACAAAAGAATGGACAAACAGACAGAAAGACAAATTAGAAAACAGTCATACATACACATGGACAAACAGACAGACCGACACAAGATACATACAAAGATTTACCAAAGGTAAGGAAAGACATAGAGACAAGAATAAGAGATTAACATAGGTAGGAAGATTTCCTATAGGCAGGAATTTTTCCTACCTTAAGGTAGGACAGAGAAATCTACCGAAGGAAATTTACGACTGCCTAACCCGAGGCTTGCCGTGATTTATCTGTCCTACTCACTAGGTAGGGAATGATCTTTTTTTCTATATATCTATTTACTAATTGTATCAATTTGAAAATTTTGTATTTTACTTCATGCTTTTGGTCCATTCACTCATGCCTACCTAAACATCGAAATAATTCAGCACATTAACAATCTATTTTAGTACGCAGAATCAAACGCGTTCTCAACGTATGTCATGAAAATTATTCCAGGAACGTCTTATACATAACACATAACATCATGAAGTTCCAGAATATGTTCCACAATATATGTACCCCCTGTAGAATCTTCCTCAATTAACTTACTTAACACTAAAATTCTACGAGAAATAACACCAATTTATTACCATGAGATTATGTTATTATCTGTTCAATTGAAAAAATAGAATTTTATTTACTAAACTTTATCTGTTCAATTGAAAAAATAGAATTTTATTTACTAAACTTTATGCAAAGTAAATATATAGTAGGTGAGAAACATGCATGGGACTACCTTTATAGGTAAAGGAGTGTGTTACATGTTGTATATGTTGAATGTAGTTATGAAGGTATCTCAATTGAGGGCATAAACAGGCATGTTGCCCAATCCTATTGATTATTATCAATAAAATTGGTTGAAATGAAATGACGACACCCCAATATATGTTACATACCGATGTACGTCAAATATTGTCTTTTATGTAATTAAACATAACTTTGTATATTCCACATAGTCAACTTGATGTGCTTGCACCAAAAATGTCACAGAAATGAAACCATTCCTTATGTTATCATTTTAGCAGATAAGACATGAAACTGATTACTAATAATTATAAAAAGTTACACATTATCTGATGTGTTGTTTTAGAGAAAAAACACCAACTGACAGAATTACTTCCGGCGTTGCAGTTCCGACACCATTGATGATCGACATCACAAAGGCTCCAATATTGTTACACATAAATAAGTTACATTTGGCTTAGTTGATTCAACTACTTGACAAGCCAGTGTGCACTGACAATGAAAATATTGTCTATATTTTTCGCAATGTTATTATCCATTGTTGAAGCAACGTTTGAAATTATATTGATGTCAGCCAATGAACTAATTGCAGGTGGAATTTATATCACGTCTTTACTCGTGTCACATTAAGAAACGTAATTATCCTCATTTCAATGTTAACCAATACAAGTGAAAAGATGACAAACATCAAAAATCAATAAAACTAGTAAATAAATACACGTAAACAAATAATAAGAATGCTGCAAACATTAGAATAAATAGTAAATGTAAAATGTCAATGATCTGGATTATTATGTGTACTTCTTGAAGGCTTTTTGCTTGCGATAGGTCACAAATATACGAGATGACGAGATTTTAAAGTTACTAACATTTTGCGTGTTGAGCACAGTAACTCTGTTCCTGGTAAAAGTGTATTCACGTGCTACTTTATTACCTTTTGTTTGACGATTTTTGAAGATGCCATAATATAACTTGCATGCAAACATGCTTCCATGCATGCAGAAAACAACTGATAGGCACGTTCACAGAATATTGACCTTTTTCGTTTGTGTTGGAAAAATTAAAAAAAAAAAATCAAAAATTGTTTATTGTAAAGCTATTGCATCTGAATCACGAAACAAAGTGTTGCATATCTTCCTGTTTGTGCGCTACGAAAAGTGCGCCTTAATATGATGCTATTTAGAAGAAATACATTTGAATTCTTCAGATTTTGATGATGATTTGAAGATTAACCCTAAACCCAATCTACTTGACATTTTTGGACCTCTTTGACCATTATAGTTAGGTTACATGAAGTCTTTATATTCCACATGTTTATTATAGAAAGAGTGACTCGTGCATTCCACAATTTATCACAAAATCTAGCTCATATCCAATGATGTTACCCATATAATATTTGCGTATTTCCTTATTGTAGTGTAACATTGAACTCATTTCTTTGGAAAGGTAAGGCGTTAGAATTAACCTGCTGCCCCTATTATATGATCGTTAAAGGCGACTAAATTTAGGATCTGATCTTTTATCTTCTCCCTAACTGTCTTTATTTTTCCTAACGTTTCCCTTGACACCGACTCATTTTTGGCCTTTTGTTGAGCGCTCGCCCCTGTGAAGTAGGCTCTGGGTTGTGTCCTCTGGCCGAGAAACACCAAAGTCTATAAAATTAGTAGTTTCTGCTCCTGCTTTGCGCTCAGCATACCGGAAGTGGAACGACTGGTTCGCCCGTCGTCAGTATAAGTATAATGTGACCGGGTGGGGTGTGTTACATGGTGTCTTTGGTGGCATGCTTCAGTGATATAGTACTATAAAAAGTACAAAAGTTCCACTATACAAGAAGACACAACACAAATATACCACAGTTTCCCAAAATACGCACCTCGCATTACATACACACAATTCACCGCACACATGGGAGGCCGTTATTACATGACTCTAGCTGTTAATAGGACGCTGATTGAATCAAACAAGCAAACAAACAAACAAACATTTCTCTTGCTGATTTTCCCTTGTGACGTCATGGCTAGACGTCGGTAAACATTAAATGACGTCAGAATTCGAGAATGTCTTGACAAAATGGCGGCAAACGCAGAACCTTTTGCAATACATTTTGACGTTGATATTCTTACAAATGGAGGTTGTTGTAGTTATGATGAAAGTGCCTTTTTATGTTCATTGCATATGATTTAATATGAAACTCAAGCGCACTCGCTAAGACTCGCGCAAATAAAACCTCCCTGACTCGTTTTATAAAATCGTATATGAACTGACACTCATTTAAATCCTTATCATATATCTAATACATCACACTATACACATCACACACATATGTATAGATGCAATATTCTTTCATTATGAAGGATGGGAAAATGGTAATTACGTATCAACACCAGTCAAAGTCATAAAACATGTTTTCTTTTTTCTTTGTGTAGATATCAACATGTTCATAAAACTTTGTGCATGCTTATTGTTACGATGTGTATACATCAAAAATGGGAGTTAGTCTAGGATAAAAGTGCACGTGAAAAGTACAGTTTTATGACAAAATGGCGTCATCAAACAGGAAGAAGGCACTCACCTAGTGCTGAAATAAGATATGCGGAGTTTGTTTTTCCATACCTCAACCAACAATAAAACAAATAAGAAAAAGTGCTCTCGTAAAACAACGCTCCATTAACAAAGCTATGCAACAAAAATGTATATTTTAACATGTTAAGAGCAATAGATGCATTTACATTAATGGTAAAGTATTTTCTTTTCATTTCTTTAATATTTGGTAAACCTATTCAATAGTTCCTGTAAAGTTAATAGAAACTGCAGATAAAAAGATAAGAAAAACATGTCAGATTTACAGACTTACAACTCCATCGTTTAAAATATATGTTTTGTAGTTTTTTTAATATAAAAAGGATGGTATTTTGTCGTTGATTACGTTCTGTTTAATAGTAATTATTTTGAGAAATTGAAGCTTTTGATTTCAAACTTAATTTCAGGTTTAATGTGTAGCACTGGTCAAATTTTAGTCGCAATATACCAACTGGTTAATCAGAACCTTTCTTCTGCATGATCGGTCGAGAGATAGATAGTATTTTACACTATCACACGGCAGTTAGCATAAGAACAATATGAGACAATAGACACGTTCGTAGCAAGCCCATAGCAACGGGTGATAGTATATTTTTGACTGCAAAGTATCAACCGTCCGAAAAAGATGCGCTCTCCTTTTTTTTTGAACCCATCTTTGTTTTTTTAAGCGACGCTTCAAAATTTATCTGGAACTATTTAGTAAGAGTTTTTGCCAAATTAGTCTGTTTATCAATAATTTTTTAAAAATTAAGGACGGAGCTTTCCGTTTACGCCTTTTCGCTTACCGTCCAAGCGTTAAATGTAGGTTTATATCAAACCGTTAGTGATTAGGTGAACGAAAGACATGCGATTTCAAGCGTCTTCGTGACGTTGTTAATGCTATTAACAGACGACGGGAGGAAACCAAAATTCTTTACAAAATTTTTGATTTACAAAAACGTTTTAACAAGATTTTAACAACAAAGGAGACAAGACAACAAGCATATTTCACTTATTGCTTATTGTGAGTATTCTTTTTTATAATGCAATGATAATAAGCGCTACTGAGTGAAGCTGATATGCTATTTTACTGCCGACGGTGAGTGTTCGACCATTGATAAATTAAGTTAAAATGTTTCAATAGATTGTAAATACTAGAAAACAAGTTTTGTTTCTAGATTTTTGACATAATAGAATAAGTACATGTACAACCTTCATTAGAGGGTGACAGTGCCAAGTGTCACCCCTCGGATGGCACGGTCACCCTCAGAATATCACAACAACTTAGTTCTCAAAACCAGTCCATATATATCTTATCATCAATTTTGAAACATCGTTATTAACATTCATTTGCATTTCCTTCGACCGCCATAGTGATTCGCACAAGAAAATTACTAGGTTCACTGTCATTCACATTGATATGCTAGTCGAATGATCCATAACGATACTTTGCTAGCGGCTGTTTAATTAAATTAATTTGTCTATACCTTTGTATTCCTGATGTAACAAATGATTGCATTTTTTTGCTGAAGGGCAGATTCTCCGTAAAAATTACACTTTCTACCCTATCGACATTATATGCACTTATCAAAAATGTTACAATTGTACGTACACGTGCAGAAACAAACGCAGTACCTACTTTGGTCTTTTTATGTCTTAAAATGTCATGTTTCATTTCGCTCTGTACGCAACCGAGACGATAAAACAACATAGCATCTACAATGTTGGTGGTTTTTTTTATATTAATTCCATCAGAGAACACTTACATGAACACATCAATATCGTTTATAAGCGTCCTGTTGACTTGGACATTCAATGTATGTACGACATACCGATATATAATTTCCTCTGATAGAAAAGTAAAGAGAAATGAAAGACAACTTATATCTACCAACCGAGCTGAATTGTAGTTACACTAATAAACAGCACATGAAACTCAAGGCAAAATCCATAAAAAAACTCTTCATTTTTTACAATTGGCCTCCCAAAGGTTACAAGTATGGCGGTGGCGATTCTTCACCGTGTTATTATCGATTTTGCTTCATAGTGCTGAAACTGAAATGCTTCTCAAATATATATTCAAGTTTTGTCTCCCGAAGGAGAGATGGAAATGCATTGAACAGATCTAGATAGAAAGAATGGCAGTTTTGCAGAAGTCATTAAGTATTATCAAAATTTGTTAACTTTACTGTTTTTCATAGTTACTTTTAAGGAGAGTGGCGGCATATTCTTGCATTTTATTAGCACCGCGCCTTTCCCTTAAGGGAGATGATAAAGATTCATGGGAAACAATTAAACATTTATCACATGCTTGTAATATTTCACTGTTCTCTGGAAGAAATAGACTGCACCTTTTGTACTAATCTAATCTTTTTCAAACATGTAAGAAGTGGCGATTGGTCCCCGGGGTGTAGTTGGAATTACTGTTTTAACAAGGCTGTGGAGTCGGTGTCAGACTCGGTTGTTTTCACATAATTCATGTTGACGGATGTAACATCGAACAGTGAACCAGTCAACGTGTAATTAGATAAGTCACAAACATAAGAAGGTTATAAACTAGGAGGAATAATGGAGGTCCTTACAGAAATGTCAGGAATCACTAATTAATATAAACATTTAGAGGTTTATCTAAATAGCTAAAGTTAATTATTTCATTCAATGGAGAAAAAGTGCGTTTCAAAACTTGCAACTATTGTAAAAGACATTCAAGCGCGTAGACGACGTATTGCAGTTATGTTCATTGAGTATGATAAAGTAAGCAACCTTTATATACTTAGTAAATAATCTTTATAAAAAAAGACTCCGTTGACATGAACGTTTCACCAAAAACATTTTGTATAAGGATCTTTTCAAGGAATTATTGCAAAACATATTCATCTTTAAAACTTTAGAAGACAAAAACAACAATTTCTTTAATTGTGTTTTTACAAGATAATGAAAAAGATACGTACATTGTAAAGCTTGATATTTTTTGCAGAGTTGCAGAAAAAATCACTGTAACATCAATATTTATTTGTGATTTTTAGGAAAGTAAATGACAGTTACTTCCTTTATTCACACTTATGCAGCAGTGTCTTGAAGAATTACCTTAGTACTCATTTCAAACCTTCTAGTTTTTTCTGGCCGAGTATTGATGGATAACAATATATGCCATCCCTCGACAACACTATAAGACCATAGTGCCCTGAATAGATGCCATCCCTCGACGACTCTTTAAGACCATAGTGCCCTGAAGAGTAGCCATCCCTCGACACCACTATAAGACCATAGTGCCCTGAAAAGGAACCATTTCTCGACAAGACTATAGGACAATAGTGCCCTGAAAAAGAACCATTCCTCGACACACTATAAGACCATAGTGCCCTGAAAAAGAACCATTCCTCGACAAGACTATAAGACCATAGTGCCCTGAAAAGGAACCATTCCTCGACAAGACTATAAGACCATAGTGCCCTGAAAAGGAGCCATCCCTCGACAACACTATAAGACCATAGTGCCCTGAAAAGGAGCCATCCCTCGACAACAATATAAGACCATAGAACCCTGAAAAGAAGCCATCCCTCGACAACACTTTAAGGCATAATGCCCTGAAAAGAAGGCAATAACATATAAATAAATATACATTGTATCAGCTCTTTGTTTACACAAAATTAATATCTAGTATTGATATCATACAACTGCGTTTTCTAGAAAAAGTTGTCATGTAAAGTTAATTTCGATTTTTGTTGTTGGCGATTAAAGATTACATAAAAATTAAATTTGCTTTATGCATCTACACACTTACAAGTAACAACTCAACAACCATATTGAATGAATAAGGCCACCCTCACAGAGGGTGACAGGGTATTTATTAAATCAACAGCAAATGATAATCAATAAAATACATGACAAAATTTATGTGAAATACAGAGTTTAACAATATTTGCTTCAAGAATTAAATAAACCAAAAAGCCAATGTGGGGTTTACAAAGTAAAATGCTTTATACACATCCTTTGTTCTGATGTGATGGTTCAATTGTTTTTTTAATCACTTGAATCAGGTTTAACGTTTGGAAGCCAATATTTTCATTTGGGAAAAATAAAGCCATTCCTTTTCCTAAGAGAGGAAACACAATTGTAAGTGTTCAAACAACTTTATCTGTTTGATATAGGGATCTTGGTCTTCTATTTGTGACGAGTACGGTACAGAAAAGGCATGCATTTGGCACATTTTTATATGCAACGAAGAATCATTATCTCGGAAAGGTAAAGCCGGTCGCATTTCCTTTATCGACCCTGTATGTAATATGGATTATGTTTTAACTGTTCAAGGAATTTTAGTGCTTGTCAACGCCGACTGTTGTTAGCTTTAAACTTCTAACGTTTCTGATATTATTATATTTAATGAATCGAAAAAGAAGAACCCTGCTGACGTTTATTGTCGGAAGTCGCATTAGTAAAATTTCTATAAGAGATTTATATTCCATAGGGGGATAATTACAGGGCCAAGTAATGTGAAAATTAAATAAACTTTGTTCAACAGCGCAAATGTGAAATGATAATTAACTTACAAGACAAGCACGGCGTTTTGGAAAATGAAGTATGGCCTATCTGGTTTCCCAACATTAAGAGCTGTTCTTGGTTTTAATACATTTAGCGCTCGAAGGCTGCTACAGATTTTATCTTCTTACTTCCATACAAGATTTCTTAGATAAACAACACATTTGTCCGAATAAAACTGAACATTTAATCTGCGAATGCCTTTTAACGTTTGTCTGGTTTTCGCGTGTGCATTGTCTAATAAATAGATAAGATATATGTTTGCTGAAGGACGGTTTTCCCTAAATGTATGGAGTGATAGCATGAGTAGTTAGGGAGATTAGGCTATATTTGGGACTGTCTGATCAACTGCTTCTTGGCATTGTAGAGTTTCAACTCATTGCAAATTACCGTTGAAGTCACTCTTCACAAGCTACCGGTGGATAAGTCGCACCACTCATGGTAAACACTACTTCTTGTTGGCTCTGACATGCTCCATGTGGGAGAAAGTCCGTTAACGTTGGCTATAAAGTTGTTAATTGAACGCAAACACCCATAGTTCGGACCAAGCCCGTCTGTCCTTTTTTCGTGTAACACACAATTAGCATGGAATGTGATTTGTATACCTATTCCGTGTATACATATTACAGAGATATTATTACTTGGTAAGCAAATAAAACGTACTCTGAAACATATGACACTACACCCAAACAAATCAGTACCTAATCACAAGAGCAGATAACTTGGTAATATACAATTACAGAATACTGTACACATCCTTATTTAGCCTGATTTTATAGCTATATTTTAGCCCTTTCGCGCTGTTGTTGGTTGAAGCGGTAATTCATGAACAGCGCTTAAAGTTTTAAAAGAGTATTTCCAGTATTGAACCACCGACTTGCGCCAATTTATATCCGCGCTGAAAAACATAGGTTTTATTTGACTGTTTGACAACTTGGCTGCAAGTTTGCATTATGTAGGGACATGATCTTACTGTAGATCGATATATTTCTTATCTTGATTTACTTATTCTTCTTATAAAGTTGAATCCATAAGTTTCCGTTTTGTTCCGGCTAATTCATCATATATATAAATGAAATCATGCTATCTATCTCTTAAGTCTTGGATTGCATGATTGTCATCTCTCTAATAAATCTCTTGTTGTTTTTCATTTGATACTGGTAAAAATATTAAGTGTTTCGTTTGAGCTAGAACCAATATAAGATCTTATATATTTTTGCTGATATTGTTTTATTGACTACACAATCCGTAAATAATTTGAATAGTCATATACCGACTTAATGTATTTTTGATTATCTTCTAATTTAAATGATATTGCTGATATTACTCAGGATATTTCTTCAATGACTTTTCCATATATCTAATGCATCTCACCATGCACTGAGATATCGTATGAAATTGTTTATAAATGATTAACCTCTGGGAAGGATGTTTTGTCATTATCTGTACAGTTTTATCAAACATTCGCAATGCATAAATCCCTTTGATAAAAAAGTAAATAAGTTGTTTTAAAACACTTATTAATGGCAAAACCTAGTTTAATAGCCGAATGCCGACACGGTTGTACGTGCTGGGTGGTCGTCGTTGTAGTTGAATCATTATGCGAGCATTTGCACATTTAACATGTTAAGAGAAAGTTCATTAACATTCATTTGTTTTCTATCTGCACCTATATTTAAGTGCCTATCAACATAAGACTTAAATGGCAACATACGATAAGCATATGTTATAAACATGTAACAAAAGCCGTATTTTATATGAAACACTTCTGTTCAAATAGCATGATACTGCTAGTCTAAGAGCTGTTGGCATTAATTTGCGATAAGTTAATTTATTCATCAATTTCCTTTTTACAAATGAAAAAGCTTAGATACAAAATAAGGAAAAAAAGATTGTCTAGCACAACACTTTCTTTTCAATATAACAATGGTTTTAGAAATTCCATCTTGACGATTTATTTCTGTAAGTTCTGTTTCTGTGTCAAATGAGTCTATGTCATAAATGAATCTGCACTATTAAGTCAGGATGTATTTGGTTACATCTTTGCGGTCTAGTTCTTTGGACGAATACACCTAGATGAAAAAAAAATGCAAATAAAGAATCCCTCAGATCGGGTGGATAGATAATGATTCTTGTACATATGGATACTCTCCATTCTCCATAGGTCAACTGTCTTTCATAGTGATATTGATAGCATGTGCATCAAAATGGATAGAAGTCACTGACTGCCTAAACCGTAACATGATTTGTATGTTTGTTGTTATGGTTTTGATAGTTAAGATGATGCCAGACTACCATATATATTTCCATGATGTGCTATCTGCGATATACATACCCGGGAGAGATGACTTAATCGCTGCCTTCGTGTACATGTAGCGTGCTGATACGTTGGCCTGTCTGATCCCCCTGCTCCTCAGACAGGCTGAATGAATTACCACTTTTACATGGGATCAGACATGGAAGACGACAGCGCCAGGTAAAGATGATGTACACCTTAATTGAAGTTTAAATAATAATAACATTCACGTACAGGTGAACCCTTTCTAACCCCTTATCAAAAGATACAGTTTTATATCATGCAGAGTGATCTTCAACTTTAATCATTATCTGTTTCGTCGTTAGTTCAGGTAACACAATCTCTTACGTAAAAATAATTGATTTGGCTATGAATATGCTTTAAAGGGGTTTGTAAAGGATATATATAATATTCGCATTAAATTGTTTTATGAAACAATCCATCCGATATCAAGTGGCTTTGCCCATGTAATAGTTTTGTTTCATCTGGAACTTTTTATGACGTCATGGCTTGACGTCAGTGCATAAAAGATGTGACGTCAGAATTCGAGAACGCTATGACAAAATAGCGACCTTTGCTGGATATCTTTGGCGTTGACATTTTTCACACCTTAGGTTATTACGCGATTAAAATATTTTGAACTATACATATATTCTGTATAGCTGTGCCCTCTCACACATATAGTGCAGTTTCGAGTTATCTCCTTAACCTATACATGTGTCTAATTAATACAAAATACATATAAACATATTTTGCTTTTGGTACATGCACAACCAGTATTCCATTCCATATATATGTAGGGCATAATGTTTGAATATTTTTCGGGAAGCAATTGATCATTTTTATGATTTTTTCTGGATGAGAAATAAAAGCGCAACCTTTTCAATGGTGGTAATAGTGTAAAGTAAGTAATTTTGTAAGTGAAAAACACAAACACAAGACACAGATACGTTGGCTTTTGTTCTTAATATATAAAATATACCTTTCGTCAGCGGTGTAGCATCATTTACTTCACGATATAAATATTAAGCATTTTCATATGAAACCTTAGCTTCTAGCAATTCCACGGGCAATAATCGTTCCAAATTAAACCAAAACTAGTCCTAAAATCCAAACTCCTGTAACATACAAAATGTATATGGTTTGTCATAACTGTATATGGTCACTGGAGCGATAAAGCACAATGTACACTTTTTGTAATTTTATTAACGCAGAATTTGTGATAGAAAGTGACATGTTCTTGACCTAAATATCTGACAAGTTGACACGTTCTATCCCTGTGTTTTTTTGTTTTTTTTTAATGTTACCGAGTTTTCTCAACTTGACTTGCAATTTGTTTTAAATTGAACAAAACATCTCTTTGTTTCTAATTTTGTACATTTTTCTGGCACCAATAATGAATGGTATCCGTTTAATGGCAAAGATCGAAAGTGAAGCCCCGCTCTCCAGTGAATCAGGCATCGTACACTAGTCTTAAAGTTAATAGCATCTAGTGGTTATCGGTACACAATCGGAATTCCAGCAAGTTAAATCATGAAGCCCTCCTGAAACAGATGCGATATAGATTTAACAATCAGGCATTATCTGTATTTGTCCCCGGCCGATTTCAATGGCAGTGTTTCACAGTAAAACATGCTCCCGTGACGTTGAGATACTGTGCGCGTGTCGGATGTTCGATCTGAGTGTTTTGGCCTTCACCGGCCAATAGTTTATCAGCTTACTCCATTGCCAACATCCGCCACTGACCCTAGTGTCTGCATGGAACCCTCACACATGCCGTTATCAGATGGGGAAACTACCCATGCTACAAAGGATTGTATATCAAAAACAAAGATAACTATTTTTCTCTGGAAGAATGTCCATTTTCTTTTTTCTTCTATCAGATAAACGCAAACTGTGAACGACTCTGCTTCCTATTCTCTTTCTCAAAATTCGATAAAAACCGAGTTTGCTGTAGGTGTTAAGATTATATCGTCTGCTGGTTGTAGTGTTACATAGTGATGGATGGATCATCCGGAAACGCCGGCTATCTCTTGACTTTTTCTCGGCGGTCTCGGACACTTGGGTTAAACCTCATCGCGTTTGCGGATATCTGCTGTACGTGCCAATTATCTCCCGCGCCTTACGTAATAATGATGTGTCTGTCGCTGATACAATTAACCTCCCATCGTTGAATCTCTCAGATACGCTAAAACATTGATATGTGTTTGATTGGTGGGATCAATCAGATGTACTAAATTATTAACGTATGCTTGATTCTATATTTACTCTATGAATGGTCAGCACTGGTAATCATACCATTATATCCTTAGGTTCTTTCAAACCTAAAACATTGAAGCTGTTATTAAATCATATCATAAAGCAAAAATAAATAAATAAATATATTAAAAACAGTAGTTTTTTGTGTTGTTTTTCTTTTAAAAAGCCCTACATATGATGGTTACTACACTGTTGGCAAGGAAGATAAATTTTCACTGAAGGTAAGGCGATTTGAAGTCTTGCCATTTATGAACGGTTACAGGTAAATCAGGTTTTTAAAATCTGCAAATCAAACGAGACTTATTACATGCATCAGCCAAAAGCATCAAAACATAACTCGAAGGGGAAACATTATTCATCTTGAAATGGAAGATTTGGCACATTAGTGAACGGATTATTCCATTCCTGGATTTCTTAATTTGAACAATCATGAATGTTTCATGGATTCATAAAACTTCATGAATAGTTCATGAGAGCCATTTGATGAATATTCATGAATTTTTTTCATGAACCACAATCTGCTAATATTCTTGAAAGTTCATGAATCATTCATGAATATTCATGATGTCATAAATACCATCTCGCAAGGGTACGAGTAATTCTATTCAGTGTGTCATATCACTGAAACAATGTGAAAATACTGAAAAAACCAATAATTACACATCAAAGAGTTACCTTACAGTACATACCTTTACCATGAACAAAGAAAAAGACGACACCGCCATGCGAGATTTTCGATACAGTAAAAATGACGTCATTTCGGCAAAAGTGACGTCACTTTTTAGCGGGACTGAATGACGTTTCATTCACCGTAAGGTTAAAGTTCGGGGTCAAGTTAGAAAATATTCCGTCAGATGTGGAACAAATTCACGTGATCGTATTTACGGATAAAGCATTTCGTATTGACGGATAAAGCATAAGTTTATCCGGCAGTAGTTATCTGTCAGCATGTGGGGCAGTTGCAGGATAAATAGAGAATACATAGTTATTATCTTACAATACAAGGTTTATTTTGGTGCGAGACTTAGGAAAGCCGAGATGACGAGGCTTTGCCGAGTGATCTCGTCTTTCCATGTCGAGCACCAAAATAAACCTTGCATTTTAAGATACTAACCGTGTATTCTATTTATCCTGCAACCCTTATGGCATTCAAAACGAAAGCAAATTGGCAGCTATTTGCTTGGTTTCGCTTGAAGCGAGACGCTTCTTTGATGCGGAGGTAAAGATTCATTCACTAAACCGAATGAGAGTGTACTCCTTTTTACTGCCGTGGGAAATAAATAAGCGCATTCACAAACAGAATCCGTAATTCTATTCAGTGTGATATATCACTGAAACAATATAAAAATACTCAAAAAACAATAAATACCCGTTAAAAATTACTTTACAATACATACCTTTGCCATGAGCCAAGAAAAAGACGCCACCGCCATACGAGATTTTCGATATCGTAAATCTGACGTCATTCCAGTGAATGTGACGTCACGTTTTAACGGGACTGAATGACGTTTCATTCACCGAAGATTCAAGTTCTGGGTCAAGTTAGAAATTGTTCCGTCGGATATGGATCAAAAACACGTTATCGTATTGACTGATAAAGCATTTCGTATTGAAGGATAAAGCACAAGTTTATCCGGCAGTAGTTATCTGTCCGTGTGTGGAACAGTTGCAGGATAAATACCATTCTCATGGTTTAATTACGGTGCTAAGATGTTTCTGCCTGGCACGGAATAACAGTTTGGCTGTACCAACCGCCGCCCACGTCAGGATCAACCATTAACAGTATGATAAAGTGTATCTGAACAATTGTTGAGTACTTTTACATACTGTTATTGATATAGTTATAGACAAACATTGACTATTGCATTATTTCAAGTCTAATATAGGAGAAACATGGCGTTAGGTTAGAACGTGTTTTGTCTGAAATTGTGATTTGTCTGTTTTTGTATATAAGTTGTTGTATATCAAAATTAATTACTTTCTGTAAATGTGTATGTGGAATGTTAAAGCCCAAGACGTTGCTGGAGCTACTTTTTTAAACAATGTTTATTTCACATATATATTTTCTACAAATGGATGGCATGAATACACATACATAATGTGTTTGAATACAGCGCGATAACGGTAGTCATGGTATGTTGTATGTATAGGTTTTAAGTATTATAAGATATGGACATTGTCTGAAAGACGTATTTGAACCTCATGTATATAAACAGGTATTCCCATGAAAGTAAATCTTGTATATAAAACTTTCAAATAAAACAGAGCAGAGCAAACTGCATATGTATTTCATTTCACTGACATCAAATGTATGAAGCGAGTATTCGAAACTAGTCACATTTCATTTCGAAGAGAACCCACAGCAATTGTGAATACTGACGTAAAATGCATTTTTTTCTAATGAATTATTATGTTCGCTAGCCGGTGAGACGTCGACATGGCATAATCATGTTTTTTATGGGGAAGACCTGACATTGTTTGATATCAACTAATAGCATTTGCGGAACTGTGATATGATGACTAAATCCAGAGTAATTTTGATTGTTTGTTCTTGCTTGTCAGCTATGGTAAGTAATGCTCATTATGTTTTAAGTTGATACTATGATATAATGTACAACATGTAATTCACGTTACAAAACACTCTTTGAAAAATCCACTACTAGAAAATATCTCTCTTTGAAAAATCTGCCGATTGGTTACCCTGCTTATCCATTGGCCATATGTCAGAGCGTGGTTTATTCATTATTCTGAAGCAACACAAGAGTAACTTTATTTCAAGGTTCTAACCATATCGACTGAAACATAGACTAATTCGCATTTAGGCCTACCAATACACATATTGATATGGAACCGTCCCTGAAGGTCCATGTAGCTGGTGGTTATGAGGATAGATCAGGCGTTCCACAATGGGTATGTGTCCCCTAGTGATCGGGGATATACCATTGTCTACTGGCCAGACTGTCAGGGACAGCATTTTTGACAATACAAATTAAGAAAAAATATCACACCGTTGTCGTCTAGAGCTGGTAGATACCAGACAGTTCTTGTCGTCCGCAGCAGTCGATCTCTACAACCCTGTCATCAATCACACAAAACAATTCCTTCCAATGCATTCAATACATTTCTGTAGATCGTTTGGCCGGACAAAATACGCCAAAAGCAACATTATCAATATTTGATATGCCCTACTCCCAGTGGTAATGATGGGGTGATGTATGTGATTTTCAGGCTATCACTTTTAAGGTATCATTGACAATACCAGTCCCTGATTCCGAATTATAACAGAGCTGGCGTGCTGAGGCGCCGCTCCCACAACCACACCTCCCCGCTTATATTAAACATACCCTGGACGTCAGACTGAAGATGTACATGTGATGATTCTTTTATATCTTTATTCACTGTGTCGCTGCCAATGCTTTAATGTATAAACAGACAGTAAACCAGCACTCAGCCAGGAAAACGGATGACCTTGTTTCTCTTTTCTTGGAAAGTTACCGCGGTACTGTCTACCGACACTCGACATAAAACACTATTTCACTCATAAATGTGTAGGCATCGCAACATCTAGGATGAACCTTTGAGGGTAAGCCGACAATAACCGAAGAACTCAAGGAACTGGTTCTTTTTATGTGTAATTATGCATGACTTTATTTGAAATATTTACGTAATATGTTGTGTTATGTACCGTACAGTTTATTGCCTAATATATAACGGATCATCCAAACACACTATAAACACAGCTCAGTGACTTTCTGTACTCTGTTGAACTAACCAACGTCAGATGGCTGGTAATGTCATACGAATAAGTACTGTACCATTAAATACTAGACTATAAAACAATACGATACACACCAAAAAAATGTTTGATACGTTTATCGCCGCCAAAGGGGGTTATGACGTTAGTTCGGCGTTTCTGCCATTTCAAACTTGGTTGGTACGTTTTTAATAGACACAATTTTATAATTTAGAGGAGAAAACATATATATCATCCTAGCTAACTAAAGAAGTTTACGACAGTTTATAACTCTCTGGACAAGAATCTAAATATTGTATCCAAATAAAATATGTAATGATCAGTCGCATACATGGTATACATATCAATGAATGCATATACTCTTACATTTGTATGGACTGTGACATCTCAATCGACTGTTTGATTATGGCTAGGCAACACGAAGCTTGCCGTGTGCAGACAGCAAAATATCGTACACGTGGGTTGATGTATCCCTGTCCTCTAGACACACTCGTGTTTGGTTATTCCGTCTTCATACTTATACTAAATGTATTTAATCTAAGTCTGTTTGAAGCAGTCATCACCACTTAAATGTCGTTATATGTCAAAATCGATGACCCTCTCACTCCAAATACATAGATACATATATGTATGTAATGTCACGTAATCATCTAGTCCATGTGAGCTGTACGTGTGGACCCTGTGTGAAAGATATTGTTAAATTTTCAATATCATTCACAGGATACCTCTGTGAATTATGGAAGAGAACAGTGTAATTTTCAAAGAAATATCGCATTGACCAGGAAAAAAAACATATCATACAGGTATCAAATAGTTATGATAATAATAACATTATACATATGTATAATAATTATTAAGTCTTTATTTATCATTGATGACAAAATGAGTAAAAGACTAGTCTTAATTTTGGTCAAGTATACACAAGAATGTACAGTATTCACAAATAAAAACATTTCACAGAGTATAGATCAGAGTCAAACTATAATGAAGATAAAATAAGTCTTATTAGTACATTAGAATGAGTCCGGAAAATTTTTTTTTGCACTTTGTTTAAAATATGAAAATGATGTGGCATTCCTGACATGTTCAGGTAAAACATTCCATGTAGAAGGACCCTGGTATATAACAGATATCTGAAACGTTTTAGTTTTAAATGACGGTAGGTAAAATAAATTATTTCCGACTGATCTAGTAGATCAAAATATATCACAAAAGGTGATAAACAGATGTATCATTACAAACTAAAGACTGTTTAATTAAAACAATTCTTGCTCTTTAAAAACTACAAAATTAATATTTAATGCTTTATATTTACAGTTTGCACTGACATGAACTCAATTACTATGCTTTCTAGTCTTATCATTATCAGTGTATAATGTTAGCACAACACGCGCGGCGATTCTATTGTTACGCGAATAGTCGATGGCGTAGGAACGTAGGGCCATGACCCCACTTTTGGCGGGAACATATGAATGAACCGATTCCAATCAGCTGTTCAATCGAATTCGTTGACGATGACGGGAGAGAAAAAAAATATGGGTATTTTGATAAAAAAATATGCAACTGCCGCGGGAAAAAATAATATTCATTTACTTGAAAAACTGTAAATATAAGAAACAGATGTTTATATTGTTGAGGTTATCAGGGAATAATGATAATGGAGCCCATGTAAATTTCATGTAACCCGGCTTCGCCGGGGTTACATAATTTACACGTGCTCCATTATCATTATACCCTCATAACCTCAACAAAATAAACATCTATTCCTTAAATAATGTCAAATTGATGTGATACATTTACGCCTATTGGTCTTCTGAAATTCGAAACCAAGGGTAATTTAAATAACGAGTGCTTGATGATGGTGTGGTAAATGATGAAGCTGTAAACCAAGGGTAATTTAAATAACGAGTGCTTGATGATGGCGTCGAAATGTTATGTAAATCGAGTTCACCTGAACCGATTTAGACATATGGCTATGTACCTTGAAAGATAAAGTAAATCGAGTTATCCCTATACCGATTTAGGTGATAATATAAGCTTATCAGAACTGGTTATTCGGCCACGTGACAAAACAAAGAAAAAAATTAGCTTGAGAAGATCGGTGCTCCAGAATTCTTATGTTTATCTGCTTTTATTTGCATTGTGTTCTTTAAATTTCGAAGAAATTAGATCGGATTCAAGAGGGACAATACTTTTTGGGTATGATTGACCAGAGATGAAGTAAATCGAGTTATCCCAATACTGATTTAGGTGATAAGCCAATCAGAACTGGTCATTCGGTCACGTGACAAAACAACGAAAAAAATTTGCTTGGGAAGAGCGGTGCTCGGAATTCTGATTTCCCACCATCCTACCCATTTTCACATGTTTCTTTCTCCTAACTATCATACTTTGTCATGTACTCCTGATAGTAATCTTTTTCTATATAATATTTTTTTTCAATCAATATTGTACTAGAACTCATATTATGTTTTATGTATGTAACTGTATGTTGATGAACTCATTTATTGTTGTATGTATGCAACTGTATGTTGATGGCATGTTTTAATGCTCCACCTTTTTAGTTAAATCAAAATATTTACTTATGTTGTTTATATGTTTATGCAGCATGGCTGACATTGTTGTTACCATGTCTGCCATTCTATTACTCGTTATTTAATAAAAATGACATTAACTGGACATTTTCATTCTCTATTGTAATTTATTAAATACATTGTATACCCCAAAAACTTAGCTTAAGTTGTGTCTTTTAGTCAGAGTGATGTAGACGTATAACATAAATTATAAATTGTATTAAAAGTTTTGTTCGAAGTTTCCTCAACAAATGATTTTTCGATAATCCCAAAAACCATATTTCGTGTGATGAAATGTACAGAAAGGTTTTCCCGTAAATTATGAACCTTGGAGACAATTTATGAAGAAGTGTCACGGTTTTTTCACGTATTCAAATGAATGATTACGCTGGCGGTCCCTATGGTCATTCTGCGATCGTAATTTCGTCCAAATAACCAGCCGTTTCGCCACGGGAGATTCGGCGTGTTAATACAGTCAAGTCTATCGGAAATAAATCGCCAAATTGAAAACAAGTAACACAGTCTGTTCACCATGGTAACGGAGAGATGACCATTTTGTCACCGACGACCTAGCGGATGACCAGTATAAGGTAGATTAATCAGCCTAAGCTGTAACAAATTGGCCGTTACGTATCGGTCAGTTATTGAACTACGCGCTGTTCTTACAGTCCGGTGGTGACCAGCGTTAATGCAAACATTGAACATACTCAATTCACTGGTCAAATCCAGGATATCCCTCACACCAAATGAATGTTTCCTAAAGGTCAAAAAGATAAGAGAATAGGAAGGAAACCCGATATTTATTTAGTAATCTAATAGCATGGTATGTAAGTGATCAGATTTGTATGTGTTTTCATAATGAAGTAAGAACAAATACGGCAGACAAAAACGTCACCACTGATGTAAATGACGTTATCTAATGATATATTGGGTTTTATCATAACAGTACTGTAATTTGGATCACAAATAAGTAATAAAACAGGTCTTTCGACCGTGATACAGTCCAATGATTAACGTATCGCGGTTTTGCGTTCCTTTGGCCGTAATAACGTAAGATTTGCATATCTTCCTTTAGGCATTTTACATAAGCCCTCAACACAGGAACTCTGTCCTTGAACATCTCCAACGATTCCACTTAATTGGCCAAGTAGTCAGTAGCTGACAAATTCAGCATCTGACTTCCCTATTGAATGTTCGTCTCTCCTTGAGGCCGGTCCTGAATGGCATGTTTAATGAGAGTGACCAGTCTACGTTTATTGTAAAATAGCTCAATAATGCGACGTGTTGCCAGCGTCTTTACAACATCATGTTAATTCCCATGTATGAGAACATCACACTCCGCGTCGCCAACTGATCAGGTCGCGTGACAAGGACATTTTATTGTCCAATGACCTTAAAAATGTCATATTGTATGAAAAATGTCATATTGTATAAAAATGTCATATTTATGAATCATCTGCCAAACTAAGCTTAAGTAAATCCTAAAGACAGAGAAACAACCAATCCAAATTTGTTATCCATTAAAAAGAATGTTTAATGTTTACTAATGAGGAGGTTCAAACAATTTATATAAAAATAAATGTTAAACATGTTTATAAGAACATACTTTTTCAATAATATATCTTATTCACAATGGTAATCAAGGAATTTGTGTGGATTCCGTATTGCATTTCTCCTGTATATTTAGTCAGTGGAGTTTGATGTAGAGACACCATTTCCATCGCAAAATTTACGTTGTACGACTGTTTATTCAACCCATCACAAAGTGGATGACAGTTGCCAATTACCTCAAAATTAAATAGTATAATTGTGATGTTAATTCTCCTGCAAGCATATTCTTCCCCATATTACATATTATATGTACGTTGTATCTTATCTACAAGTAAGAATTTTTATGTATTCATTTTGAATGAAAGTATCTATGTATGCATTGAAAATCTGCATACTGACATATACAGCGCGTATTTGCCTATCATCCTAACGGCAATGTTTTATTCATACAGTGAACTGTTCGTTCCTACATTATTTGAATAATCATTTCAAAGTTGCGACTTGTCAAGTTTCAAATCAGAGCTATTAACCATACGTTTATGAAAGTATTGAAATATAATACCCGTAATATGCAATGCTCTATCTAAATATTGAACGGGAGGTTTTATATTTCACAAGTTTGGGGTTAATGCTCTGACGCTAAACTATTGGTGGGAACAGATCAAACAGGCAGACACGTTATGTTCTATGGAACATATTGTGTCAGTTTACCGGAAGTTCTGAATCTGGCATCAATGTGATTGTCACTATGGAATATGTTCTATTTTTCCGAGTATTATAAATCATGAACTATGGTAAATTATGCTTGGACTTCAATGAACTACACGTTTAAGTTTAATAAAACTAGCCACCGTTCTTTTTTCATGGAAAGGGAAAAAAATAGAATATGCCACAATCACATCGAGCTAACAAAATACAAATGAAGAAAGGGGAATTGTAGTATAAAGATAGAACAATTCAAATATTACAATGAAATTATTTTATAGCTTCTTATGAAAGCTAGGGATATCATATGTCATCGATTATTGATTTATAAAATTCTAATGCCAACTAAAATGACAGTAACTAACAACAGTCCTGAAAAAAAAAGAAAGCAAAACCAATTAACACAGCCTGCACGACTACCATATGTTTCATTATTGAAAATGGCCATCTTTTGTATATATACCTCTACTTTACTTGGTCAAATCTCCCTACTTATTTTCCCAAAACCCTCGTTCAGCTGTGGATTTCGAACTATCACACCCCTGGAAGCTAACACACATCCGCACTCGGGTATTTCCAATCAGATTCGAGGTGGACGTCACTTGTTTCCGATAACGCCATCGGTTGCCAGGAGACGTAAAAGTTGCGGATCTAAATTTCGATCACAATGTAGGCAACATGTAAGCAAGTTTTTTTAATTAAGAAAGGCCAAAATTAATTCAAAGTAACATCAAAAATCTTTTCTATGGAATATATTTTCATCCACTATAGGGGTTTCTTAAGACACTTACACAACGTGTTTGTCTACATGTTTGTTTACATCTATAGCGCGCATGTATGACATGTCCAGGCTCGCTTGATGTTTATGGTAGGTTATTTCGGCCCAACCTGTTATGTGCCCTAAATCAACCCCAGTCTGTTCAAACGACATTTATAACCACAAGATACTTTGCCAGATAGATTCTTTTAGCGATATACATGCCACTGACGTATCAATTGAGATATTATATGCAATCACATGCGCGGTCAAAACGTCGGATATATCAGTTTTTCGAGATGGCAATCAAAACAAAATAAAAAGTGCGGTCTAAATGTCTGACAATCGAGCAAGAGTGTGTTATTATTTTGAGACAACTCGTACCTCACACTGTGCTGCAAACATAGTGCCTATCACATCAATCTAATACAATACAGATCCCCATTATCACTACGTTTGATAAAAGGATATGAGAAAATCCAACTAGGGGCCACGTCTATGTAACCATTGAGAACAGCCAATCAAATTGCTGCCTGCAAAAACTTTTTACATTGATGTAGTCATCTCGCCCCAAGCGCACAATACGGCTAACCGTATATGTACACTGGGACGAAATATCGTTTTCACTTCATGCAGCAAGGTGCATAGCATGCATGTGATCTTAAGTACACGTGGTATAAAGGTCATATGACCCCCATGGGACATTGTCAGATCCTCTATTCACCGGAGTGGTTATAAGAATCTGCATTTTAATCAGATTGCCTAACACATACATCTGTATTCACGGGGGTAATCGTGGTACATCGGTTTTTTAATTCCGTCAGAGTGGTACAACGGTATTTCAATTCCGTCAGAGTAAAATGGTGGCTACAAATTCCGTCAGAGCAAAATGTGAGACATATGTGACTTTAATTACTGTAGAAAGATTTATATTGTGTAATATGCCTCGATTATTGCGGTATGTCACAACATCACTATTTCGAACACTTTATTATTTGATTTTTGGCGAGTGTGAATATATAACTCCAGTTAAATGCATATTTGTATAGGAAATATGTCAATTAGTTGAAATTACGTTTTGGATACATAAAAGAGTTCTGAAAAGTATTTTGTTAACCAAACAGTATAAGGATATAATCATTTGATCATAATGACAGATCAAAGTCGGCGAAAAAGAATTTTATGGCAGTTTGCTTTAATCGAAATAAAGTATTTGGAACAATGATACATTTTCCGTTCATCGTCAATTAAGAAAGAAAAAGTTTTATTACCGTTTTAATTGGGGAAATGTACATAAAGTATGCGAAGCACAATAAACATCCACACTAGATGAAATATCATTGGTGTTCATGAAGAAACAAGGAATATTCTATTTATTACAAAAATGTACATTTTTACTCGCTCTCATCTACAAAAACCATCACTACTAGTTTCGTCAAAGGTTATTCCGTCATTGCATTTTAAAAGTTATTTACCTTTTCGATTATTAACTATAAACTAATGACGTAGCAATCAAAGTGACATTTTCAATGCTAATGCTGTATTCATATTGGTGAAAAGCGAGTGAAAAAATAACAATTGATATTTTCACTGGAGTGAAGTATATCGTTTTTATGTTAACCTTATATTTTACTGCGAAAATGCACTAAAATGGTCTAATACCTTTTAAATCAAAAGTCAATGAAAAGTATTAATATATGCTGACCAATGGAAATAATAGACATTGCTGTGCAGGAAGAAGAAGTACCAGGTGTGTCAGGATGCATTTAATAGTGTTCTAACACAGATCATCAGAGAGGCCAAGAAAAGGAAAGGGGATCTTGCTGTCATGTTGTTAAACCTGGAAACTGCGTATGGTTTACGCTGTAGAGGTACCATGTGCCGGGAGAAGATAAGCCATCTGCTTAAGGATACCTTTGAACCTGCACAACATACACGCAACACACCGCATACATAGGAGGCCGTCCTTACATGACCATAGCTGTTCATAGGACGTTAATTAATTCAAACAAAACAAACAAAAAAAATTACAGTGCTGGATTACACAACCACCTGACAGTGTCTAGTAGCTGAAATAGTTACCGGAATGCACTGTGTCAGTGCTTTTATTCTCTACGCCTATGAACCTGATGGTTAAATCTGTGGAAAAGATGAGTAGGGGCCATGGATGAAAGCAGGTATTTGAAAACCCCAGTAGGAGCTTTCATGGGGACGACATGCCTGTAAGCACAAAGACGACAGTGTCGATATAGGTGGAGCATGGTATCGAAGAAAGGGAAGGTTACCAACACACATTAGAGATAGGAGAAGTCACTATTCCAACCGTGTCCACGAAGCCAATGGAAATGCCTTGGTAAATAAATACTACAACGGCTCATTGAGTGACACCAAGAACGTGAGTGAAACGAAACAGCTGGAGAAGTGGATAGACACAATAGAAAGAAGCGGTCTACCTGGGAAATACAAGCCCTGGATTTATCAACACGGCGTGTTACCTCGAATCATTTTGGCCTCTACTAGTGTACGAAATGAAAATGACGGCAGTCGGCTGGCAGGTCAAAAAAAAGTTACACTTTCCCTGATATCACTAACAGAGGAGTACAAGATCACCAAAGTTAGACAGCTACTAATGTTAAGGGGACAGCAGAGATGCTAAGGTGAGAGGAGCGAAGGGAGACATCACATCTGGGAGAAAATGGTTAGCAAAGAGGACAGTGAATGAGAGAGAGTAGTCATTTTTGAGGCATGGTGACATCGTGTGAAGTGTGGCAGTGGGTAGTGCACAGCAAGCACTTGGTGTAACAACTAGAGCAAGATGGGGAACAACTACGGATGAGAAGAGACAGCTTGTACAGAAGGAAGTCCGCCTGATGGAGGAACACACAAGAACGTAGCTGCAATTTTGTAGCTCAAAAGACTTTTTAGACAGAAAATGGTGTCGTCTTGAGAGCTACAATTTGTTCCTACTACTGCTAATGGAGCAAAATAATGCAAACCATCTATAAAACGTTTGTTTGCATTTTATCATACTTGGTTGATATCGCTTACTTACTAGGGAATAAAACTGAACAACATGAAATATCAAATTCTCATTGAGGCGTTATTTTTTTAACATGATATATATGAAGGTCTTTCTGAAGGGGAATATTTACGGCAAAACCCGACAAATTGTGAATTTGACGTCTTGTAAGCGGAACGGTAGATATTAAGAATGGTAGTTATGTTTTGTTTTGAACAAAACAAAATATGTAAATGCATGTATACGCATTAAATAATTGGAAACCTACAAAAAAGTATAGAAAACTGTGCTCGAGTGATTTTCGGAGGCAGTGCTCCAACTACGACACATAGGGACAATTCGTACCCGGCCGAAAGGTATAATAGGCCGTGTACGTATATTCGTTCTAACAAGAACGGTCCGGGCAACAAAGCTAGACGCCCATCAGGGCAGTTGGTTAAATTTGGAAGGTACTCGTCAAAAGAAGTTAACATGGAGCGATATTTGGATTGAGTTTCACTAATGGTCGTAAGTCTACACGTAGACGTAGACGTAAACGTAGACCTTACGTCCGAACTTTACGTGAGCGTAAGATGTGTTTCACTAAAGGGGCGTAACTCTGCACGTACGTGTAAACGTAGACGTTGGATTTTGCGTAAAACTTGCGTCTGAAAATCAAATTTGTATCATCGCGTCTGATTGGCTGATTCGACTTGGTACCGATCAAATTTGGCGGGGTGTTTTATATCCCGGGCTTATTGTCATTATGATTAATATTCTTATGTTTTATATCGTGTACAAATCAAAACATGCCATTTATTATTGACATGAAAAAATATTTGTATAAAAGTCGATGCGTTCTCTATATATCAAAATTGTCAGGAGCAAATTTGAAAATCATTTTTGCAGGACTGAAGTTTACATGTATACATGTATTTAAAAACATCGTTAATTTATTATTAAAAAGAGGACAATTATGAAACTGCATGTACATTATGTATACTTTATTTGCATTGCCGTCAAGACAGAGATTTATCGGAATATCCTACTATTTTGGTCACCATTTAACTGGATATATATTTACCCTATCGACCATTTATCGGAATGTTATTCCACTATTTCAACAATTTTATTTTATCAAACTTTTTTTTTCAGCATATAGATTTTCGGTTCTAGGAGTTCATACCATAAAAGAAAATTTAAGAAAAAAACATATTGTCCATGTGCTAGTCGTTTTTGAGCTATTGTCACTCAAAGATACCTAGTTGACAAAATATTGGATTTTATGGAAATTTTTGCCGTTTTGACATATACACAGGAGATTTAAAATCATAATTTCCTAATGAGGGTGGTGTGATATGTATGAATGTTTGTGGAATTTATTTTCCTCACCCTTTCTTCTTTAAAAATATACCATTTTTAATTGATAAGACTACATGCTGTCCCTACCTCTTAATTTTGAGCTTACAAAAATTGCACCATTTTCGGCCATTTTTTGCCATTTAACCCTTTATAGAAAAAGCTCTGGTATTAAAGTGAACAGTCGGGCAAGGATGGCTAAAGTCGGTAAAATATGGTGTGAATGTATCCAGTATGATTTCTTATGAAATGGAATAAATAAAATCTCTCGCCAAAATCTGTCTGCGGTACGAAGAAATTAATTTAAAGTATAGGAATCCTAAATAACGTCCCTCCCGGACTGGACTATGACCAAGTGGTTACACTTTACACGCAGCCCTCGCTTTCAATGCTTTCAACTTTCCTTTACTTTAATGGTCAGAACTGGGAAACTAAGCAGAACTTGGCTATGTCGTATTAATATTGTAAGAATCTTTTGGAAGGCCAATGAACGCATTTAGACTGGTTTTTCTTTGCCACGACTATTCACTTTAAACGTTTGTTAATATTGCTGTCAATATTGCCGTCAAGATAGAGATTAGAGTCATTTGTTAATCTTCGCTTTTGAGCGTCATCTGCATATTATGGATTTCATGAAATAACGAAATTCAATGATTTTACTTTTAAAATACACCTAAATTATGACAAATAATCGGCAAATCGTTCGGCTAATAATCGAAATCAACAAGATAATAAATACCTGTATATACCAATTGATAAATTGAAAAAAATAAAATTGATATACGCTCGTTTGTGATTAAAACATTTGTTATGCTGTTAAACTTGTTTCAGATGTATTCATCACTTACCACCAATAAAAGAAATTTTGAAAGACACTCTGTGAATGATATTTTATACTGTTAGTTAGAATTAAGCCGCGGAAGGTTGCTGTGCTGCGTGTCTCCGATGTATGTGTATAACTATAATTTTGGAGACAGATTTACTATAAATATAAACTTCTATCAATGCTTAGAATGATAAAAGTAGTAACCGATTCTTGGGTCATGTACGGTACTCATTATTAGAGTAGATACTACTTTAGTTTTTCGTTTCTATCAGTTTCATTATTCCATTTCAGAAATATGTGTACAAGTTGCGTATTTGCTCTTTACAGCATGCAATGCAATAATTAAACTACACATTTTCGGACTAACATTCTGCAAGAAGATTGGATTTATTTAATTCTCTTTCAAAAATATCTATATTTGGTTAACAACTTTCATCCGCATTTATTCTTACGGTAAAGTAAACGATACATTCTTCATGTACTTATGCATATGTACAATTAAATAAACAGGAGAATTTGTTCCTAAGATTGTTTTATAGTTAAACCGTTTTTTGGTCCCATTACAAATATTATTGTTATTGAAAAAATCCAACCTTTATAACGAGCTGCATAGCGAACTTGGTATATTATAAAATTTTTAAGGCCCACTTATTCTGATGGTGGGTTATTCAAATCGCCCTGCGTCCGTGGTCCGGTTCGTCCGTCGTCTAGTGTCCGTAAACAATGCTTGTTATCCACTTATTTCTTAAAAACTGCTGCAGGGATTTTTGTTCAAACTTCACATGGGAGGGTCCCCTTGGTCCATATTTGTGCCATTCAGATTTTGAGGCGGATCGGAAAAATAAAAAAGATGATGGCCGCCAGGCAGCCATTCTTTGATTTTGGCAGTTGAAGTTTGTTAATCGATATTTCTTGAGAACTACTGAAGGGATTTTGTTTTCAATCTTCACATGGTGAGGTTACCCTTGGTCCCTAGTTGTGCCATACAGATTTTGAGGCTGATCGGAAAAACAAGATGGCCGCCAGGCAGCATCTTTGATTTTGGCAGTTGAAGTTTGTTATCGATATTTCTTGAGAACTACCGAAGGAATTTTGTTTCAAACTTCACATGGAGGTTACCCTTGGTCCCTATTAAGTGCCATACAGATTTTGAGGCTGATAGGAAAAACAAGATGGCTGCCAGGCGGCCATCTTGGATTTTTGATAGTTAAGGTTTGATATCCCCATTTCTCAAAAAGTGCTGAAGGGATCTTTCTCAAATTTAATATGAAGGTTCCCTCTAGGGCCCCTGTTGTGCATATTGCATTTTTGGACCAATCGGTCAACACAGATGGCCGACAGGCCGCCATCATGGATTTTGATAGATAAAAGTTTGTTACCGATATTTCTCAGATAGTACTGATGGGATTCTTCTCAAATCTCACATGTAGGTTCCCCCTAGGGCCCTAGTTGTGCATATTGCATTTTTGGGACCGATCGATATGTACAATCATGGTCAAGCTAACAGGCCGCAATCTTGGATTTTGATAAATAAAGTTTGTTACTGCTATTTCTCACAAAGCATCGAAGGGATTGTTCTCAAATTTCACATGTTGGTTCCCCTAGGGCCCTAGTTGTGCATTATTGCATCGATCGGTGAACAAGATGGCCGACAGGCCGCCATCTTGGATTTTGATAGTTTATAGAAGCTTGTTACCACTATTTCTCAGAAAGTACTGTATGGGATTCTGTCTCCAAATTGCATTGTCCATGTTCCCCTATGGGCTCTAGTTGTGCATTTATTGCATTTTGAGACCGATTGATGTGCAAAGATGGCCGGACAGCAGGCCTCAATTTTGGATTTTGTTAGCTTGGAAGCCTTGTTACCTCTATTTTCTCAAAAAGTAATGAAGGGGATCTGTCTCAATTTCTGCAGGTTCCCCTACTGGTTTAGTTGTGCATGTTGAATTTTTAGGACCATTCGGTCAACAATTATATGGCCGACAAGCCACCATCTGGGAATTTGATAGTTGATATTTGTTAATGTTATTTATCTAGGATAGTTCTCAAAGGATCTTTCTCAAATTTTACAATATGTAGTACAATATGTAGTAAATTAGTTTGAAAAGCAAGAGGACTAAAATCCCTCTTTCATTTGTCAGACATAGATGTCATTCTTTGGAGGGCGCCAGGATCCCTCTGGGTTCTCTTGTTTTTTTTATTTTGCATTTTGTAAGTGTTGGGTGAATATGCATCCGGATCAAAGATCCGTCACTTGGGTTTTTCCTTTAGTTTGACGTGATTGCATTCCGTAATCTACAAAGACGTCTGCTGTTGATTTAAACCTGTTTGAACGGGTCGGTTGTAAATGTACAGTATCCTAAAAATATCATTTCTACTCAACCGGGAAACTAGCGTAATGTTGATTGTTGTGAAGTGGGTTACGTTTAATTCTACGTGTACTCCACAGTAGCCGTAGAGTTCACGTGTTAAATTAATCGTAACTTCGCTGCACGTAAAGTTACGACCTTAAGTTAAAACACTTTTTTAGACGTAACTTACGTCTACGTCTTTTTTTACGTTTACGTCTACGTGTAGACTTACGTCCTTTTAGTGAAACTACAGTCCTTGTCTATAGACGCGCAGAAACTGCAGTTCAAGCTGAAAGTCCGTATATGATGTTTTGCCCTCGCCAACAAACTTTGTAACATGGGATATAAGAGGAACCCATTGCAAGCCCTGGGGAAAACCAGCAAATGTAGAGCACATCCTGTCTTCATGCTCAGTTACGTTGGATGGACGATATGCATAGGCGTCACAACAAGGTTATATCTGTCCTTGCAAATGCATTAGAGAAGAACAGAAAAAGCCAGAGAAGGGCAAAGGGTGTATGGAATTTGTCACATTTGTCCGAACAGGAGAGCAGATTACGAAAGACGGTGTGTAAGGAAGTGCGCTACTTTGGCGAGCAAATCTAGAATGCCGATTGCAGTTTCCACCCAGAGATAACAACGACAAATCAAAGACCAGGTATTGTCATATGGTCTACCCAACAGGTTATCTTGGTGGAGGGGGGTGGGAAAAAAAAACACGTATGAAAGAAAGGGAGCCAAATACCAGGATCTAGGAGCAGTTTGTCAGCAAAGAGAATGGAAAATGGAAGGTATGATGCATTCCAGTGGATATGCGAATCCCATTGGTGCCACCTGAGCAGAGAGAAAGAAGTTGACTGGATGTGTGTTGCCGGGAGACAGAAATATATATGCTGTGGGGGGGGGGGGTGGAACGAGCTTCAGGCTGTGGAGGAAACGAAGGATCTGTTAGAAAGTGCTACACAAGTAAGACCTACTGTGGTATGATCATTCCTCCGAAACATACCAAAACTGATTGCAGCCATTCTAGATTGTCGGATAGCTGAGTGTTCCCGCTGGGATTATGATCATCCCACTCGCGTACTTCTGCAGATTGTAGTGGACAGCGCTGAAACAATCGCGGAAGTGAGGATCCACCTGATGACGGAATGATGTACTTATTATTAATCCCCTGTCGTCGATACTCTCTGAGATCAGATGTTTACTTATTTGGGAAACGGATATTTTATAAATTCTTCCTATGTCCTGTTATTCAGTAGTTATAGCCAGTCTTCAAATGAGTGGGCAGTACTGTTTGTTCATGTAATACAAGTCTGAGTATGTATGTATTTTCTGACCACAGGTTTACGACGCGCTCAAAAAAAAAAATATTTGTCTGACGTCGCTCCGATTTGATACAAGGTCTCTGATTGACTACTAGGAGCGAGTGGACCAATCAGATAGCTTATAAACAAATCGGAGACAACAGACACAAAATTGAACCGGGATCGGTGATCATCTGTTCCTGCATGACAATAAATGGAGCGTGGGGAATTACGCTAAGGGATACTTATGTGCAATTTTTATATGTAAGTGAGTTTTATATTGTGAGGATCTGCACTTCCAGGGATGTATTTGTTGGATAGACTGGACCGTTTTTTCGGTCGGTCTGTGCTCATTAGGGAATCGTGACCTGGGGATGTAGCGTGTACTTTTCCGAACATAACGAGTCGTTACACGATCGTATATTATATTATTATTTGTAAAATTAATTACCCAGATTGCATTTTCTGGAAATGGGATACACGTGTAACGTAAACAACCATTTGTAAGCTTTTAGTTTTTTTTTTTTTGCGCGCGCTCGCGACGTCGTAAACCTGTGTTCTGACAAAAAGCATTTGTGAATTTCTTGTACAATGTAAGAGTTGAGAGTAAAACAAGGGCAAAATAAGGAATATTCCAATAAAATAAGTAACATATTTGTGTTCTAGTTTTAATAACAGCATGATGTTACCGGACATTGTGAATTTAATGCATTCTAATATACAGGGTTATTCCATGTCTCTTGGTGAATGATAGTGATGGTTCATCCGCTGTGGTGGAGTTGTGAAAAAACTATTTTATTCAGTTTACTATTAATTACATTTTGCTCGCTTCCTTTCACCGGTTCCATCAAATGCAAACTCTCAATCTACCAGAGTTACTTACAATCACTTATTGAGCTATCATTCCTTTCGGGTAGGTACGGTCCACCGTATCGGTTAATAGTCTTATGTTTGTCATATTGAGAGACCGAAAAAATACCTGGTAGAGATTAGGAAATAACATAATTTTCGCACACAAAATTAGGACATGCGTAACAATCAATGCTTTCCTTCTAGGGTTATAACAATACAGCAAATACCGTATTCTGATCAGTACAAGGCGATTAATGACATTAACACTAAGTCGTGGTAATCAAAATTATGTGTATATATATACAGAAAGGAGAAGGTACGTTAAGACTCGAATATGGCCTCACAATTAATTCTCCAGTAAAGAACAACATATTTTGCCATATAACAGCTGAATACATTTGCTAACACATTACATCTCGAAAATATTCCGCATGTGCCTATTATGTTCACTATGACGACATCAACATGCAGTTTCCCGCCAATTTTCACAAAAATCCTTGAAAAATCATACTTTTTGAATGGTTTTCTCTATAAATGAATGTGGCCGCCTTCGTGGAGCAGAAAGAGATTTTCACACGTTGTGTATCGTGTATTTACTTATATCCATGCAAAATGTAAAGTTGCTCCAAGGTGGCGGCCAAATCCATTTCAAGCCTTTTCTAACCTATAGATGATGAATTTCTAGCAAAATGTGGCGAGAAGAGGAAAATCATCAATTTGATTACGTCATAGGTGGGACACATCGTGTAAATGGTTATGAAAAAATATGTTTTGATGAATGGCAAGTATGAGAGTATTTATTGATATGAAATTGATGGGGATCAGAGTTAATTTTTTTTCGGCCTTAAAAATTAAGGCCAATTACTGGTCCTATCATATCTACTTTGTACATGCACTTTGCGTGTAGATCAGTATACGTGTATTACTGAAAAAGAAATAATTACAACAAAGAAAACCACAACACTACTGTAATACAATGGTAAATTATCGTGCTTGTTTTGAATTTTGTGTTTATTCCCTTCAAAACAAGAAAACTGAACCTGAAATGGTCTTCTAATGAACAAAACAGATAAAATTAGTTCTGTAACAACAAAATAAAACGATTGGAATAAGAAATATAGATATATAAGCTACAAATGCCTTCATTGATGTAAATGTGATATCTAAAGACATGAACGGAAATTGTATCGTACTTCAACGGAATTTGTATCATCCTACATTTTTAACTTGACGGAAATTGTATCATTGAATTTTACATACAGTGAATTTTTTTTATTAACCATGATTTTACCTACCAAAAGGTCACTAATTGCACAAATATAACGATTATCTTGATAGTTACTCTAGTTATGATCTATGTACAATACGAAATACATCTAAAGAAATACAAAAATAAATTTTTACCAACTTTCAAGGCAATCGTGATATAATTCCATAAAAACTATCAATAGATATGTATTACCATAGCTAGACATTAAAATGTATCTATATTCATATTTCGCAAGTAAAAAGATGGTTTTAATCACATATGCTTTCTTTTTTGTGCTTCAAAGTGCAAGTGTGACTTGTTTTCCTCTGACGGAATTTGTAGCCAACATTTTGCTCTGACGGAATTGAAATACCGTTGTACCACTCTGCCGGAATTGAAAAACCGATGTACCACGATTACCCCCGTGATATTGCTGTTCACCAATCTCTCTACGTCAGGTTTCACCCAATCCGATTTAGAATTGAGGAGCTTGTTGGCAACTGATCCGTGTATAGCGACCGCCTTTGATACTTTTCGTTCGAGTGGCTCGGAGAAGGTTTTGATGACTTCACACTTTCTAATGTCACCTTCGTGACATGAGTGTTCGTCGAGCAAGTGCTTATCCGGAGAATTGGAGAGATTACCGCTCTCTATATGGCGACTGTGTTTTTGGAACCGAGTATAAGCATTCCAGCCGGTTTCACCAATCTACTCAGTCACTGTGTTGTGCTTGTCAAAGATTTTGCATGTGGCTCACAACAGTGCTCCGGAACGGAAGTGCAATGACCAAATCCTTGAACCAGGGTTGCTCGGACATAGCACACACTCTCCTCGTTGACACTCATCACCAGATTCAGTGTCAGTACGACGAAGTTTCTGCTGTTTTAACCACCATGATGTAAACGCCAAGTCTGGGCCCCAGGATCGCTGTCACCCCTCGTACACGTCTGGCAAGTTGTGCACCAGGAGTTGGTGGTACGAAAATTACGGTGTTAGCTGGTCGAAACCACGATGCCTTAATCATGTTTTTCCTAGACCTGCGCTCATTCTCCTCTCAAGATCTAGGCCGATATAAGGGCGTATCACCGCGCTCGCTCGCTCGAGGCTTATGTCTAGTGGTAGGAAATGTTGAAATATTGAGAAATAATAGCGGCATAAAATTTTACCCCACGGGTTTAAAAGAAGTAAAACAAAACGGACATTAAATCACAAATGTCATCTCGGAATAATTTGAAATGTTTAAAGATTAATGTATATTCAATCTCTTATAGCCATGACAATTGAATTATCGGGGTTGACGCGACATTGATATAGCGTATGAGACAAATAAATATTTTAGTCTAATCGTAGCTTGTTTAGGTATCGGCATATCAAAACAGTTAAAGTATGGGATTGGTTGATATATCAAGTTTCTGGTTTCCTCGCCTTTGCTTATTTCCCTTGGCTCCGCCTCGGAAAATAGAAAAGTCTCAAGAAACCAGAAACGTGTTACAAGTATGTCCCTCAACCTCAAATGTATAGTATAAGATGACGGTTTATTCAAACTAAAGCATGTTGAATATAACATGAAAATTATCAAATGATGCATACAAAATAATGGAATGGTCAAGACATCATAATAATTAGGACTCCATATTTAATCAACACATACATTCTAGCTGGAGACTAAAAATGGACATTCCAATAAACATACCTATTTTCTTTTCAAATAGAGAACAAGGAAGATAAAATAAAACATTACAAAATATTTGCCCTATTGTGGGGATTCGTCAGAATTTACGCCACACAGTGAAAATGCTGACAAACTTGTACTGTTAAAAGATTCAGTAGGCACCCTGCCCCACAAATATTTACCACAACTGTCGAATGACCCTAAATGTACAAAGGATTCAGATAGTATATTGTATACAATTGATTGTGATAGATAGATATTGTCTCATTTCGTCAGTATTTAGCCCTGTGACATTTTCTCTACAGGTTTTTGAGTAACCTCTGTATCTTTGGAAAGGAATGCTTTCATGTAGTGTCTGACATTATTGATCTTCATAATTTTCCAACTTCATTACGACTCTTATCTTTCTCGTGCTAATTTTGAATTAAATGTACTAAACGTCCTGTTGATGTCCGTTTTATTTCCTCGGTCAGTCAAGTATTTAACTTATAGCTATGGAATGATTTAGAACGTAATAAACAGCTGCAGGTAAATTATGGACTGCAAAATACAACATATCGGATAGCAACAGGTGGGGTCTGTGATTTCTGTGGCTATTGTACTTAAATCACAATGGATGACATCACATCTAAATGTTATATAGACGACTATGTTCACACAGTAGTGGTAAGATCGATTTATTTCAAATTTTAAGTTATTGTAATTCTGCATACTGAAGGTACATGTGTGTGTTTTTCTGTAAACATTCATAATGTTATTATAACGTCCCTTTATCATCATTTCTATTGCCTTAAAATCTCCTTAATCCAATGTTGATCCATCTTATCCAAGCCCTCGCCAGTATATTTTACATTTTGCAATATTATATGTTACTCCATTAAAAAAAGTTAATGCATCATTCAAACAATCGTGTCAAATAGGTTCACTGAATCTCCGAAACAATTGCTCATTTATGACACCTCGACACAGAAGATAGATCTGTGCATTCTGTATAGAACATCAGCACACAACATGTCTTTAGTTTAGCTCGGCTTTATTGTCGATCACGTTGTTGTGATATTCCTCTGAGTAAAGCATTTGTCATGAGATATCTGGAGAGACACAATTTCAGTTGTCAGCCTGTGCATCCTTAGTCTTGTCAAGCACGACTAAGACAATATAGAGGTTTTTCAATTTTTGTAAATTGCATTATTCAACAATTCATTAAAAGCGAATATGAGTGTGAGACTAAATCAGGATGTCGTAGGCGTTATACCTCTCTTACTGCACCTTTTACTGTTTGGAGATATTCACACAGGAGGGATGTGGTTATAAAGACGTCTTACCAAATAATGCAATGGGTGGTTAATATCGTGCCCACATTTAGTAGGTAGATTGATGTGACACTGACTTGGAGCAGTCTCGTAATCCTCTTTATTTCACTAGGTAGTATCATTTGTTTTGAACAGATATATTAAATGTCATATCAGTATCAATATGCTGTACCGGATACACTTGTTGGCATTAACGTAGAGTGACTACCAATTTCTAGAATATTGAAAAAAATCACCAAAATTTGCCTTGATGATATTTGTTTTACTAAATGTCTGAGTAGCATAAGTTTGAAATTAAGAATAGATAATCTAGTAAAGAACTCTGCGGAGAAAGTCTTATCAACATCTTAGAGCCTTGGTGGCCAGTCTAGTGGGAGATGATCTAGTAAAGAACTCTGCTGAGAAGGTCTTATCAACAACTTAGGGCCTGGTGGCCAGTCTAACATTAAAGGTTCCATATAAAAATACAGTCAGGAAATGTCTCTACAATGAACACATTAAGCAGAGGCTTTACACTTTTTTAAAAGAAACACTTTTTTGCAGATGAAAAGACTTTAAAATGTATTAAAAGATATGGGCAGAAAATCGGAAGGAAGAAAAAAGAAGAACAAGAACCATAATTTTGCAGCGATATAAGAAACTTAGAAAGACAAAAACGAACAAAAAATATGAATATGATATCTGATTCAAAACCCAAACTGCAATGAAGAATAAAAGACGTAATGTTATACCTAGTTTTTAGTGTGTTATAAGAAACAAGAAAGAATAAACAATGAACAAAGGATATGAACATAACATCGGAATCAAAAACCAAACTTGTATAAGTGAAAATGATGTAGTTTTTAGTTGTTGATACATAGGTATTAAATCAATTTATCAACATCATTATTATTGTGTAACGTTGCAATTGTGTTTCCATTCCTTTTCATCATTGACGTATGGAATAGGGCAAAAACAATTTGCTTTCAAGTGATGAGCAAATGGAACAAGAAAATTTTATCCAATTCTTTGTCCTTATCTATTTGTATCAAGACACAGTGTACATTTTAACATGCACAATGTACATGATCTACTTACTAACGGTTCGGTATTAATAAATCAAGGAACTAAAATCAATTCAATTGATTTCAACTCCATGACATCTGTAATCCGTTTCCCTATTTTATTTCGTACACCAGCGGATGTATAGGATGGTTGGACGACGGTTCAATAACACAGAAGGTATTCTGTATCTGCGTGTTCTAATCGTGGGAGTACAACACCCACAGTCGTTTACATAACGCCAATCGGTTAAAGAGGTCTGCTGTCAAATATTTAGAAGCCTGTGACGATAGGATTACTCGTAATCGTCGTTATAAATCAGTTTTATTGAAAAAAGAGTTTCAAACACACGCGAAAGGTTTGTTTCACAAGTTGTATTGATTTACACCATGAGACATCTTGTTCATAAGGACTGTGATATTTTGGAAGACTTATGGACAATGGATTATTAATATGCTAAATCGCGTCGAGGTTACGTTACAAATGTTGGTTAAAGGCTGTTATGGTATTTAGAAAAGGCAAATACATTACATCGGGTACACAAGGTGTCATTTGAATTTGTTTCTTAACGGCTTGTTTTTTGCATGAATGTTAGATTTAGTTACAATTATTATATTTTTCCAAATCCAATAATGCTGATAGTTGGTATGTTGATGTAATAAAAGAAGAGAGCAGAACGGCGGAAAATTAAAGCAACTGTATGATAACGGTTCATAAGTTCTGTCCATTTGTTCGAGTTAACATTTCTCCGTACGTGTGGAAATTGGCATAATCATGTATGTGTACAAGGCCACACAGACAATGGGGCACTGAACCGCCTTCACAGACAAATAAGCATGACATTGTTCGGAGTAATGAGCCCTATCAATTAGCGAGGTCACATGGTTAATATGATTGTGCTCTCATAACAACATTTGTAAATCGGATAAGAATAAAGGCGACGATGTTACGGTGTCAATTAGAACATTCATAGAACAGAACGTCGGACACAGACACAGTAAATCCTGCCCTACAGATCACCTCTGTATAACGATTGTACGCTTTAAAAGACCTCTTTTGTGGTATCCCAAATAGTCAATTCAACAAAATAGGCTCTTGGCTATAAAGACCATTTTTCTTGGTCCATATGGTGGTCCTTACCAGCATTTCTTTCATATCTGTGTGTAATACTGGCTGGTCTAGGGCAATACACTCATGCCGCCTGAGGCTGTATTGCATGGTTACCTATGCAATAAAGCCTCGTGACGTCACGGCGTCAACAGAATTTCTATTTCCTTGGTAAAATTTTAACATTTTTTTCACAAACTTGACTGGTTTTACTATAAAAGATGCAAACAATGGTTTTTTTGTTGAAAATATCGCGTATTTTTTCATGTATGAAAAATTGACTTCCAGCCGTGGATTTCTTCGAATATGATTTAAAATGGCGGGATATTATAGTTGTAAAACGCGGGGTATGAAAGAAAAATACTGTTTCATCAGTGGGTATGAAGGATAGGGATATTCTACCCTCGGGATCACAAAATGTTGCAAAATCTTCGGCAAGCCTCGGGTTTTACTACTTTTTTTGACCCTCGGGTAGAATATCCTAATCCTTCATATCCAAATATGAAAGAGTCATATATCATTGTAAACGGATTTACATACTCATAAAAAGAGGTTCTCCTGTGTGTGACTGTTGTTTATTATGTTTATATAAACTCTCCAAAGCTAGTGTTCAAACTTTGATAAAAACACAAGCTTTAACGAACTGGTTTAACCTATAACTCTATATTTATTCAAAATCATTTGTGTCATGATATATTTCCGCCATATAATATAGTGCCTAAATAGAGAGCCAATATTATGTTATTTATGCTTTAAATAGCCACATAAATGCAATTAAAAGTGCGCTGTAACACGTAGTCCGACTTTGAAAGCCGATCGGAACTAAGAGGGAATGATGATGACCGATAAGAGTCGCTGTAGGTGCTTTAACACCGGTATGTGTGTGTATGTAAACACTATATATTTAACATAAACAATAATCAACAACCATAAACGTTATCGCATTTTGTGTTCATTGTGAAATTATTTGTTCTTTGTTTTCATACTAAATCTTACATTCTAATTGACCGATTCTTTTTTCCTTTCATAGAAATATGAAATCAATGCAGAATAATTTTAAACCTTCTATTATCGTCACTAACACATTGATGTTGTGTATTGCTTTAGATAACAAGTCTTTAAAAAATATTTCATTTTATCAATCAGTATGAAATTAGGAGATAGAATGTCATTTTTCATGAACCTACTAGATATTAGATCTTGAACTTCAGTTTTAATATAAGGCGAAATTGAGTGTTAAAACGGCAAAATCCATGATCTAATCTCCAATAGATTAAAAATTATATGATATTTCCATCCTTCAATTATTTAGAATGCAGTGATGCTTATATGTAAAAATAAAGAAATTGGAGAATCACCGCTACCTTGCCATTTATCAATCTGATCAGTTCTTACATTCCGATATCTCAAAGCTCCGCCCTCTTCAAATTTTCCCTTCTGGTCGTATTGTTGATCCCGTGATGTGGTATGTGGTGTAAAAAGTGCAGCTTTTTCTACCAGAAATACCTATTCGATAATTTCTCAATGCATTTAGGGTCTTTCCAAGACAACTATCTATGAGGAATCTTACATCTTTTTTCTAACATCGACGAAACGGCCGAAATTGTTGTGGAGTTTGTTGTGTGATCGATTGGCCTAGATCACAAAATTTGAGGCTTACGATGGTTTCGAATGGATATTTTGGGATTAAGAGATTTGCATTATGTTTTTGACTAAAATTAAAAAAAAAAAACAAAAAAAAACAGAACTACCAGTTACGTATAAAAGCTTTTAAAATATATCTCTAAAACAGTGTTCTACTGGGTCGCGACCAGTTACCGTGATGAACCAGTTACCATGATGTACCAGTTACCGTGATGTACCAATTATCGTGATTTTTGCGCACGCTCTATCTCCCGCACAATTTTTGGGATTTTTTTGAACAGCTAAATCACGATTGCCATGGAAGTGTTCATTCAACAAAATGTTGTTCATTTGCAACCGTTATTGCTAACAAATCTACGTTTGCCTTTTGAAATAAAAGTTTGCAACACTCAATCACAGCGGGGGATAGCTTGAAATCATGACTTACTTGCATATTAATCATGAAATCATCGTTTATTTTGTTTGTCAGTCGTTTTCAAAAATAGTCTGCATCAAAGTAGGTCAAAGTATGCAAAATGGGTGTATGGCAAGTTACTGATCGGGCATGGATGGCCAGGATCGTAAAACAGGAGGTAGTTTTTACCAGGTGCATATGTCTTTTGTTAACTTTGTATATATATAAAAAAATAATACGTGATTATTGAATTTCTGTAAGTTTAAGTACGTCTACACCCTTTTTTTGTTTAAATTTACACCTGCGCAGAGCTGAATTCCCTGGTCACCTATCGAACGCACCATTAAACAGTCATTTTATCCGTGATGATTATATTATTCCACTAAAAGATATCGAATAAATATTGGTCGCTTTGATGAAACACAAACTAAGGTTTGGTGCAATACGCTTATTTTGAAAAGCTCTGGGGTGTGTTGCTTGGTGTCTTCGGCGGCATGCTTCAGTGATATAGCACTATAAAAAGGGCAATAGTTCCACTATACAAGAAGACACAACACGAATATACCGCAGTCTCCCAAAACACGCACCTCGCACAACATACACGCAACACTACGCATACATGGGAGGCCGTCCTTACATGACCATAGCTGTTAATAGGACGTTAATAAATCAAACAAACAAACAAACAAAATCATTTCCTTTTTATTTTGAAATCACGGTAACTGGTCCAGTAGATACGGTCAACTGTATCAATTAGCGGTGAAAATAAATGGCGTCTGGTCAAAAAAATATTTTCTTTAAATAAAACAACGACTATCGTTACTGAAGAATCTTGGCCTACTGGTGATTTATGTCGATTTTCAACGCTTTCTGTGCGTTAGGTTTGACAAAATCCTTAAAAAACCTCGAAAAATCGCGGTAACTGGTCGTGACCCAGTACCGTATCAAGTTTATCGATCGATCCGCCGATAAACCAATATGCCTACATGTATTTTGAATAGCTGACCGAAAACTGTTGACAATTTCACCTGGTGTAATCAGTATGATTCAGTTCTACAATGTATCAACTACATTTCATTTTAAAATAATCAGTTCGTATACACTGTCACTGACGTAGGCCTTCGTCTCGATCGGCATCTGGCTTATAAAAGCCGTATAACCTTTTACCGCAATCACGACATATATTTCTACGAATCGAACGCGGATTAGATCATGAAAATAGCCTGATCAAAACAGAAGTTATATCAGAATAATGTAAGAATTAGAAGATAGAATGCAATTTTGCATGAATCTTCCTGAGAGAAGATCATAAATTAGTCGTCGAGTGTTAAATCGGCAAAATTCATGAGTAGAATGGGTAGATTCATGAAAAAAGGCATTGTATCCACATTTGATAATTGTTTATGATGTACATGTCGTATTTTCCCTTACAATTTATCAGAAATCGCCATTTAAACAAGAAATTTAAGATCGCGACGCTTCTTTCCTATTTGCCAATCAGATCGCTTCTTGTATTATGATATTTCCCAGCTGATCGCATCCTGCGATGTGGAGTGTGGTGTAAAATCTGCAGAATTTTCTGTCAAAATCACCAATTAGATTATTTTTCAACGCATTTATGGTCATTCTAAAACGCCTGTCCTTGAGGAATCCTATGATATTTGTCTCTATCATTGATGAAAGTGCCTAAATATTGTGAAGTTTGCAAATACTCCAACCAAAACAGACGTTACATTAACATCATTTTAGAATAATAATTAGAAGCATTGATGGCATAAATATAATTTCATTGGATTATGAAAGAAATACAAATTTGCGCACAGTTTGCGAACAATTGTTTTTAAATCATTATGAAATTAAAAACCAGTGACACAAATGCTTACATAAATAGTCAGAGTAATAAGAATTGAATAATCAAATAACTGATTGTTACATAATGTAGTTCCTCTCTATATGTTGATATGATGGACGCCTACATAGACATATGTATGCACTGACAAATTACTGTTTTGAAAGGCATTGATAATATCCTGGGAGCTCGCAGCAAAAGTTAAGAAGTTTAGGAAGTGGTTAGGTACCTTAACCACAATATCAGACAAATGAAGTACACTCTGCAATAGCTAAAGAAGTGATGTATTGAATGAACTATCAGAGAACAATCGATAGGTCAATCGTGATAGAATCGACAGTTACTTTGATTAATAACATAACTTTCCTTCTCTGTAGCAAATTAGGCAATACGACCTTGATTAAGCAGAGCCATTCATTTATCAAACTAAGACGAATCAATGTCTGGTAGTGATCCATGGGACAGTAAAAGGAGTTCTGAAATAGTCACAAGAAACAGTGTACAATCAATCGCTTTTCAATGATGTTTTCTCGCCCATACGGTATACGGCGGATAAGTATTCATGTCTCGTTGTTAAAAGATCGTAAAGATAAAAAATATTATTGTTATCAATTTCATTATATTTAAAATAGTTTTTCATGAGAACAATGAGGCATGATAATAAGCAATCGTGAATATAGCTCTATGTTAAATACAACATTACATATTGTGTACTCGATGTCTGCTCCCAACATAACATATTTCGTTCTATTTTACCTTAGATAGATGTTAAATTATAGTGTTTAAAAGTGAAGTCTTTCCCAAAACCTGGTTATAAAAAGTGTTTAAGACTCATTTTCGGTCAATTTTACAAATTGCACAATAACAATTTTCACCACAATCAATCACATAGGCAAGGATCTCATACATGGATAAAAGCATGTTTCTTTATGATGTTAGAGTCACAACAATACGTTATTTTAAAGACTGATCAAGATGTGAACGGCAAATATTTCTGTATTTTTCTATGTTTCTTTATAAACTTTCCACTTTGACGATCATACCTACATGACCTGAAGCCTGAGTTTAAATTACTTCCATAAAAGCAACACTCTTAGTCGTTTTGTCGATTGTTTGTGTTAACAAAAATTTAAGTGTAGGCAGTTTGTTCAGATTTACTATTCCTTCATGAGGGATTTGGAATTTTGATGTCGGTGAAATTGGTATATTTCTAGTTATATCAGTACCAGCAAGGTTTTTATAGATTATTTACAGCCCTGGCCTCTGATTCGAGCCAATCCGCAATAATGATAGTAGTATACATTTAGTATTTGGAGACCTCAAGATGATACCTACGTCGTTTTATTAGCACTAGCTTGTTATGTGCTTGTCTTAAGTAACAACACTGCCTCTGTTTTGGCCATAAATTGAGCGCTTGCCTCTGTGAGGAAGGCTCTGGTGTATGTCACCTGGCCGATACACACCTTAGTCTATAAAAGTGGTAGTTTCTGCACCTGCTTAGCGCTCAGGACATTAGAAGTGGGACGTTTTGGTTTGCCCGTTATAAGTAGCTCTGTGTCAATTACCGCAGTGAGACACATGTAACAGGTGCAAGGGATTTGGGACTATCAAAGAGGCCAACATTAATTACTCAAAATGTATTATCTGATTTGGATGGCACGACAAGACGATGTTACAACTGTATAGTCATTGTACGATTACACGACCCCATCACCAGATATAAGATGAGAGCGAAATTGTACGATTACACGACCCCATCACCAGATATAAATAAAGTGAGAGTGAAATTGTACGATTACACGACCCCATCACCAGATATAAAGTGAGAGTGAAATTGTACAGATTTCACTACCCCATCACCAGATATAAATAAAGTGAGAGTGAAATTGTACGATTACACGACCCCCATCACCAGATATAAAGTGAGAGTGAAAATGCACGATTACACGACCCCATCACCAGATATAAATAAAGTGAGAGTGAAATTGTACGATTACACGACCCCATCACCAGATATAAAGTGAGAGTGAAATTGTACGATTACACGACCCCATCACCAGATATAAGATGAGAGCGAAATTGTACGATTACACGACCCCATCACCAGATATAAATAAAGTGAGAGTGAAATTGTACGATTACACGATCCCATCACCAGATATAAAGTGAGAGTGAAATTGCACGATTTCACTACCCCATCACCAGATATAAATAAAGTGAGAGTGAAATTGTACGATTACACGACCCCATCACCAGATATAAAGTGAGAGTGAAATTGTACGATTACACCACCCAATCTCCAGATATAAGGTGAGAGTGAAATTGTACAATTACACGACCCCATCACCACATATAAGGTGAGAGTGAAACTGTACGATTACACGACCCCATCACCAGATATAAGGTAAGAGTGAAACTGTACGATTACACGATCGCATCATCAGATATAAGGTGAGAGTGAAATTGTACGATTACATGACCCCATCACCAGATATAAGTTGAGAGTGAAACTGTACGATACACGACCCCATCACCAGATATAAGTTGAGAGTGAAACTGTACGATACACGACCCCATCACCAGATATAAGGTGAGAGTGAAACTGTACGATTACACGACCCCATCACCAGATATAAAGTGAGAGTGAAATTGTACGATTACAGGACCCTATCACCAGATATAAGGCGAGAGTGAAACTGTACGATTACACGACCCCATCACCAGATATAATGTGAGAGTGAAATTGTACGATTACACGACCCCATCACCAGATATAAGGTGAGAGTGAAATTGTACGATGACACGACCCCATCACCAAATTTAAAGTGAGAGTGAAACTGTACGATTACACATCCCCATCACCAGATATACGATGAGAATGAAATTGTATGAAAATATTGTGGACACTCGCAATTTGATTGCGTATACTTGGAGTAATTATTGCGTATATTCAGAAAGATATTGCGTTTATTTGAAATAGTTATTGAATTTATTCACAAAAAAAAGTAAAAGAAAAAGTAAATGTGTGTTAAGGAAAAAAAAGCAAAATGCAATGCATATACTTTCAAAAAGAAAAACGTATTTTCACATGCGACCAATGGGTCTCTGTAATGCGCCACTTCTTGATGCTCGAAGACAATATGCTAAATATACATATTGGACAAGAGAATGACGTCTGATCATTACTAAGTATAAATAAAAAAGGAAGAAACATAGTGCATTGCTGTGATATGGAGTGAGTTCTCCACTTTTGAACAATTTTAAAGTGAAGTTAGATAACACAATATGTAGGATTGGTTCGTTTGTTTCGGTATTTTGTGGTATCGATCACATTTTATGTAGACTTTTCCGTACCCTACACCTACAAGTTTGATGAGTATGTGTGTTCGTGAACTCAATGAAGTAATTATACTGGCGAACAACACCCAGCACGACTGCCCATCCAAGTACTTAATACAAATGGTAAACGATTTCTGATCGCTCTTTAGAAATGAGACAGGAAATCTACATAATTAGCATTGGCAATATATCCTTAATGTCAGATACATGCAAAAACATATACAGTAAAACCCCTATAACTCGAACAGCAATGAACTAAATCAATAGTTCAAGGAAAACAGGGTATTCGACTCACCCGAGGTTGGTCACGATTGTATGTTAAATGTACCTTTTTGAGATTTATGCTTGCTCTCCGTATTTACATAATTTCTATTTGCTATCCTTCATTTTATGTCTTTTAATTCACAAAACTGATCAATTTTCGATCATGCATTCATTTACAAGTTATAAGATCGTCTTATAACATTAATAGTGCAGTGCCCCTAGACGATAATGAAGTTATCACCACCCCTTCCCTGCCGCTCATGGTCTGACACGTTGTATGTATCATAGCGCGCATATCAGGACGTTTCTTAACACGACAGAATTCAGTTACCTGGTGAAGTAGATACGGTATTCTATACAGACAGACAGGACAGGGGTATATCATCTGTCAGACACTTCTACAAATAGCCCTTACTGCTATCACAGTGTCTGTAGGGTACATTACCACACAACAACAATTACATAACACCTAATAAGGAGCGATAGTGTGTCTTCGTGTCTCTTTACTTAAGTTATTTTGGTCACTGATGTTAAACAAATATTTCTATCAACCAACCATGAAATATTGTCACAAAAATCGCAAAACACCCTTCACCGACATCAGGTGTGTTTTGTTTCAGTCTTTCCATATCATATAGTTGTGATAAAAACAGATTTGTTAGCCAGTTTAACTTCCAAATATCATTAGGAGAATGGAGCTACACACACTAAATGCTTTGTTTTGGAATGGAGGATGGCTACTGAATAGAACTTAGACTTAATATTCACATGTCAGACACGTGACCAGCTTTAACATGTCCTTCTGCCCCACTCGATGTTATTAGCCTTTTGTTCGATGGACATGAGTCTGACTTTGTTGCTTTCACGTATCAATCTTTTTTACTCTCTGCATCGCTGATGAGTACGAGAAAACCGAAACCGTTAACATTCAGAAGGTGTTAGTTATCTTCCATGGACGCTGTGTCCTTGTATTGAGCTAATAAGAAGCGGATAAATACGGAATAACATGAGTGCATCCTATACGGAAAATTGTCTAGGAACACGTTTAATAACATAGGCAGAGCTTCATAACTCTAGAAACTTATATCATTCAGGCATAGCAGTCACCATTCAATTGTTGAAAATAAGAAATATAGTGAAAGCAACGCTTCTTATACATTTGTGAAATAAACTGATAAACTAAACTAATGTGGATTCAGTTATGTTTTCAACAGTTTATTGTCTTTCATTCAACATATCATTACGATAGACAAGAGCTGAAACTACTGTATATAATGTTTCAGACGATTCCAAAGTCTTCCTTACTAGGCCGAATAATCATTTCAATGTCAAAAGTAAGTGTGTTAACTTAGAAGTCAGCTAGGAAACCGAAATAGTATATTGCAAATTAGACAGCTATACATAGAGAAGCAGGTACGTTGGTATAACGCCCTAATTGTACGGCAGTGCTTAAAAGTGACAAAATCTATACTGAAATGACAATAAAATTATTCTTTAAAAAATAAATGCGTTATCTCGCAAATGTTACAATTACTACTACTGCCAGGTATTGCCTAATGAATATATATTTCATCCGGCAACACCAATACGATCCACAAGCCTTTGTGCCACATATTACCTGACTACTTTCAATTTGATTTATCAACGTAAACAAAAACAAATTTGTCAAACAATCAAGAGTTTACTTATCTATTGCCAACTTGTTCCTAATTCGAGCAAATTCACCTTGAACTTTGAATTACATATGATAACAGGAACATTTTATTGTGTTTGATTTTCCCCACTGTTGTCATACTCTCGTGGATAAATAATGTTCTTGCGCGACAACGCCTCCTGTTCAAATGGCTGAGAAACATAAAAAAAGGCATGTACAAAACAATATTTGTCTTGTTTGATTTAAATGTCTTTTACATTTAAATGCATGATAAACCAGACAGGTTTACATCGATGTTCTAGCTATATTGTCGAAAAAATTGCAAAAACACTCCTTTCCGTGAACAGATGCGCGTTGTTTTGGTATTTGTATATTATCACTGAAAAAAAATATTATAAATGCAGCGAGATAATCTTGTAGTAACCTCTGAATATCATTGGAAATATGGAGCTATACAAATAAATGCTACATGTATGTTTGGAATGGAAGGTGTCTATTGAATAAGAAACAGAACATGGACCTAATTTCCAGTTGCCCAAGATATGGCCACCTTAAGCATGTCCTTCTGATCCACTCTGTGTTGTTGACATTTTGTTTGATCGACTTGTGTCTTTCTCAGTTGCCTTTACGTATCAATCTTTTTCAGTCTCAGCATTGCTGATGAGTCACAAAAAAAGAAACAGCTGTACAGTGTCGTTAACATTCAGAAGATGTTCAATGTTTTCTTGAATTCTGTGTCCTTGTTTGGAGCCAATAGCGGCGGATAAAGTATACAAAACATTGTTCATGCAGAACTTCATAGTTCTATATATTTAAGGCATTGGTGTCACCATTTTATATTTCTATAGGGGATAATGAAACCAATGCTTATTATTAATTTTTGAACTAATTGCTTAAATGAATTAAAAATATATAATGATGTAATATCCAATAGTGTTTGTTTCGCTCATTTAAACTGTATAGTGTAAGAATTTCATATTTTCAATTTACTCTCGAATAATACCAAACGAATAATCATACACTAATCCAGTGTTGAGATCCTCCTTGTTCTTTTCCAGCGACATAACCGTCTGAATTGTATATGAATATAGAAATAGTTTACTGTTTGGTGCTGCTTTGTTTCATGTGACTGTCGTCTAAATAAAGATGCATGTATAACCATTGCATTGGCAATGTCAGAAGTGTTCTGGTTAAGGCAGTGTATTGTTTACAAATGGTTAACCTACCTTCCATACCACCCACAATCATTTTATTTGTTCAGCTGGCAGATTATGTAAAACACATTTCTAAATTCATCAATTATTCATCGTACAGTAATTCTACGTATTGACGAAGGGGATATACTTGTTTCGATTTTGACACCTATAAAGATGTCGATGTCTTATTAATTATCCAAAGTCTCATTTCAGTTTTTAGCATAACAATGTGTATTGGAATGCCGGAATAAGCTTAAGGAATTAAGCCCACTCGGGATTGTTTTATCAAGCTATTTGAAGTAAGTTATATATTTCTCGTTCCATCATTAACCGCTGTGTTGAGTGAAGTGTCCCTCTCGGCATGTTTTGGTAACAACTCTATTGCAGAGAAATGCATTCTTTCAATTTGTAAATCACCAGATGTACATTAAATTCATATACTATTACATCAACGTGTTAAATCTCTGCAAAAGAATCACTGGAAATTTGTCCACGGATAAAAATAGTATGTTATGGTGTCATATAAATCTGACACACCAATGTTACTGGCGTAACTAGTATGGTTTAATACATTTATACAATTTTATGATCAGCTGAAAAGATCGTTAAGATTTATATACGATTACCAGTTGGTGTAGCGATCCGGTCCCAAAAGGGATAATTTGTCACTTGTTTTATTATGAATAAATTCTTCGAGATACCAAACGATCGTTATGCTCGAGGTTCTGTCAATTTACGTACCAACTCGACAGAATACCTGAAGTTCTTGTTTGTTACCCAAATCGTTGTGTAATTACAGCTTGATCGATTCATTTGACAAGAAATATCAACTCATGACAGGTTCGGAATTGTCTTTGACAAGAGGATAACACACACAATCTAGGTTAGGGATTCCCATTCCATTGGCCGTTTTTCTTGCAATTGCCTCGAACAATCAACTCACGGGCTAAGTTCGGGTTTAATAAATCAACCTCTTATTGACAGATTATCTATGCTTATTTAGATGATTCAAAAGTATTTCTAAAACGTTTTATTACGATGTGTCGAATGACTATTTTTCTGGAGGACGAACAAGGCGCCAAGGATTAAATATAACAGTTGATTCATTATTGAAACGCTTAGGGGCGGCATAAGAGATGTTGATATTTACTTACTATTTATGTAAAGCATTTGTAATGCGTCTGTCGTCGACGTTATTTGTTATGCTCGATATCCAAAGCCCCAGACAAGATTACAGACAAAATTTCAGATCTACTCATCGGAGGTAATTTTGTGTTCTTTCACTGGGTCTGACATTTTGACGTAACGGCATATCATGGATTTGATATTATGTCATGCGCGTGCGAATGTCGGAAGTCTATCACACACACCTTATTTAGGAGGTATCTCACTTTAATACGGATTTAATATTAGGAATTTATACTCTCAAGGGGGATCGATCCATTCAGATCAAACCTCTTAAATACAATCTGGTGCTTTAGACCCTGTCAGATACCAAGGTTTAGAGATGATGATCTGAGTTTGTTGACCAACCTGTCTCATGGTAAATCGTCTAGTAGTATTCGTCATACGAGGCTAAAAGCTTGCTTAATAAACATCGTGTATTTCATGCTTAATTCTTGACAAAATCCAAACTTTAGATCCAACTCATATTTTCTATTACAAAGACTTCAACTATAAGTACCGAAAATTTATATATCGTTTATAAAATGAAATGGTATCAAAGTTACTATGCATGAGATATGGCTATAGTTATTTTTAGTTATTGTTCGTTATTTTGCATTGTATTAGGCCTATGTCATAACCAATGGTTTGCACTTTGCAAATTATGAATGGCAAAAGTTTGCATTAAGGCTTCTTATGAACATATTATTGAAACTCCTTACTTTATTCCGGATTAATGTACGTCCAGTGATACGTAATATGGAATGTAAGTTAGTAAATAAACGATAAAATTTGTGTTTATTTTTTCTGTTATCCTAAATTTTGTATAATTTACACTAAATGATGTGACCTTAACAGTTAACACATTAGCCTACATTAGTGGTATACATTGGTTCTCCGGTTATCAAGTTGTCTCTATAATTACTACTGGAGATGACTCTTATTCCGAGTTTACTGTCAATCTGAGGAATTTAGAACCTTTCCCGACATTTACGACTGGTAAGGTGACATTCCACCCCCATTCTACGTCATTATCATACTGTCCTCGTGTAAAAAGGTTAGCCTGGTAACGAAGACAAATCACGAGATATAGTAGTGCCGTATACTTACTCCATTGTCCTTCTGGCCTGTGTGGTCTCTGACATCGGTTGGCATTATTAGTATGGTTCCAGCATCAGCTGAATTTGTCACCGACCGAGTGTGTATCTACAAATTTAATAATCTTTATTTATTTGTAAAGAGGTTATGTATTACCGATGATATCAATCTAAACAAATATCAATCAACAATCGACTGGTATAACCAGTGACATCCTCAGCAACTGTCGAAAAAACCACAAGCACGTGTTTTAAGCAAATGATATTGAAAACAAAAAACTCATAGGTACTATAAACAGTTCCATTGTATCCACAGCTGAAGATTGTATATATCGCATTGCACATGCATAAAACGATAGCCAAGCTGAGTTCGGATTGAAATGGGTATCGTATAAGCTAGGTAGTATCAGATGTTCTGACTCTGTAAAGTGTCTCGGTGTCATAAACAATGCATGTGTAATTCATATCAAGGTACGATCTAACATACGAGTCAGGTGTCGTAACGTTTCGCTGATATTTTTATGGTCATCAAATACGTATCTCTTGATATTGAAAAAGGAAGCAATGTTCTGTTTAACTATAACTTTTGTTTATATTTTGATCTGTGCAATGAGAAGAACCTTAAAATAGCAGTCAATGTGAGTATCAACCCATTAATAGTATGTGTTTTTGTAATTGGTTTTTAACGTTTATAGCATGATTTAAAGATACTTAAAATATTTCACTGTATAAGGTTCTGTAAAACTAAAACCATCCTCTTTTTCGAGCCCGTCTTCATGTTGCGATTTTACTTGACTGTAATATTTTTATTTATCTACACCTTACGAGGTTGTGTTTATTACAAATAAGCTGATATTGTAAATTACATCAAACATGACTAATGCCGGGTGTGTTCATTTCCAATGGTGATTCACAGAAGAAACATTACATTTTCTATTACAATGAAACATAATTTTAATCATGGTGAAATATTTTTGCCAAGACTGACTGAACAAATAAATCATAGTGGAACTCACAATACAAATCAGGCGTATGATCTTTGGCACATTTAACATCTTGCAGATATCTACGTGGAACGCTAATTCAAATATAGAATTCTCAAAAGCTTTTTGAAATATTAGACAAGTCGTATATGGCTTTGATGTATTTCAGTATCGATTTCCTTATACTATTTACAGGGAAAAACGCATATTTCATGAAATTGTGTATTAGCTTGCTAATGTTACTTAAACTGCTGGAGTTACTTCCCGTACCGTCTTGTACACTCTGGTTATGATAGTTTCAAAGGTTATAGTGGCTTTATGTTGAGAAGTTACTGAGAATAAAGCGTACGTATTTCCCTTAACATACTTGTTGATGGAGACACTTATGAGATTAAAGAACACAGAAAACTCAATACACACATTTACATAGCTATTCTGAATGTCATATCGCATTAACGTTGATGTTTTATGATGATCAGTCTGGATGCTATATAAATATTACTTCTCCGAATGTTGGTTTTGTGATAGGCAATCATACCAACTCTATTTCTTATTGATTCCCTGTTCTTATTAACTGTAGTAAAATAAAAGCCAAGAGACATCTGCTCTCATATGTTCGCTTTTACGTTATATTGACATCAAACGTTTCTGAGGTTATCTAAGAACGTTTCACCCTATATATGCGATCTAGGGACAGCGTGTGAGGTTTGGGAGACTTCGGTATCCTTAGTTGGTTTGCTCGTTTTCACGGAATTGTGTTACACCTGAAGCAAAAGTTTCGTTGTTTTTCACTTTTACATATCACTAGACATGTGAAATGTTGTTTATTGTTACATATTTTATATTTACATTACCACTGCAAATTATCTACATGTATATGTTGCTGGTCAAGCCGATGTATGGTAATTTTCAGTATCTGCATTAGTAGTTCGTCTCGGATGTGGTAATTCTTTCATTAGAGTTGAAAAGGTCACGCAAATATACTAAATGCTTTTGTGTATCTAGTTTATCGATGACATTATTTTATTTATTATTTTTAGTGAAATTTCCATGACAATAACCGGAAATCGTCGGAACCTGGAACTTTCCACCAAGTCATCCGCTATTTCAGAAAATGATATTTTTTCCTATGCTTACGTACGCGTTAATTTTTTTTCTATTTTTTTTTTTATAACGGGAATACTAGTTAAATGTAAACATAAACATTGATTGCAATGCGCACCGTTGGATACACTAGAACACCTAAGGTATGCCACACACCAATGTATGACTGAACTATTACAGTCAATGCTTAATTAGATAAAGGAATGGTTGTTTCTTTAGTATTAAATAGCGGAACTTGTTTATTTTTACTCAATATTAAATAGTGGAGATGTTATTTGTTGTTAAACATTACCTTGACAACGAGCAAATCAGTTCACATCGATGTGCATGAAAAGGGCTTAGAATACACAGAAACTACCAGGTCAGTTGACTGAAAGGATAATCGGTTAAATGAAGTTCTCACTTCAATACGACGATTGAGTTAAGAGCGACGTTGGCAAGAGGAAAAAAGAAGAATGAACGATATTTATGCAATGGGGGCAGCACGTGTAATGCTACCACTACTTGCAAGAGATTTGTGTATTAAAAATACATTAAGGGAGTATTATTTAAAAAAAAAAATAACTACTTAACCTATAAATGGATTATTAAAATCTGAATAATGTGATTTGATTCATTTTGTTGAGCAATACATACATTTAAATATTTAACAGTTAATAATGAAAGTCTTTTGTTTGTTTGTTTGTTTTTTTTTTTTTTTTTTTTTTTTAAAAAAACAGTTTTCAAAATAATGGACATGTCAAGTTGTGTTTATCTTGTAAAATGCTTTTCATTCATATCAAAGATACATTAGTTTATTTTGTAATTACATTTATTACGACATGGTTTCGGAGAACTGTTATGTTACATTCAGATCCCGTTTATTTAACCGATATTTCCTCTACACCAGTTTTCGGTTACCAGGGCAATTCCTTCAGGACTATATCAGTAAGTTTATTATTTCTCCATCACTTCCGCTCTAACTTCTCTGTTAGATACCTTTTTTGTCCCCAGATACCGTCTTCATGGCTCTATTGACTGCTGGGTCGACGTTAACAACAAACCACGTGACATCACAGGAAATCGTACTCATGACCTTTAACACACTGATGAGTACAATACAAACTTCGGACACGCGGTCGTAGCAACTACTTCACCATCGGCGATACGTTTATCACAGGTATATGTAACTATACTTCAAACGACATTTACATTGAAATACTCTTCCCCTGCCTCCACATTGAAGAAGAGGCTACTCGGTTAGATTTTGCTACCGTAAACGTTTTGTATCTCGGTTCCATCCACTGCAATAATGTATCATCGATGTTGGGACTAGTTGGCATGTCTATAAAGACCAACCAAGGGAATGGTCTTTATTGCCAGGAGGTTTTTATACACAGGGCCGATTATGTTGTAATGAACCATCTGGGGCCATGAAAAAGTGGTCTTAATTAGCGAGTATCGCTATAAAGAGGGAGTCGCTAAGGCGAGTTGCCTGTCATTTTATCAATCTTCCATATTTGCAGTGAATGTTTACATATTTAATATATTTGTAGTCTTACCCCCTCGTATCGATTTTGTCGAACATCACATTTCGTGATACGGACGCTATACACTGTGTATTGGAGTACTACAACATAATGTATATCGAGATAAGCTGAACGGTAGAGAACTGAATCGAATCACGAATGTACACCCTTCAGTAGATTAAGTGTGACGCCGGTAATGAAGTTATTCGGGAACATTTTCCAGCTACAAGACTAGACTTCATACGTCAATACCAATGTATTTTCACCATTGTGGACTGTCCTGTGGCCATGACATGCCACGCACCATAAACTATTGGTACAGTATGAACTGTACTAGGGTGAAGTCCCGCTATAGAGACCCGCATGAATTGCGAATATACCAAATTTAAAATTTCATACTAATGACATACAACCTAAAGCAATACAAATATGTGAACTGATATTGAAAACACTTTTAAGTTTTTCTGGACATAACGGTAATGAAAACTTGATTTAAATGTAACTTGATTTCGATGTACCATCCAGACATTCAACCATTTATAACACGCAGGATTTCAGACACTGGGTATAATAGAAGATTACCATTTATTTATTGGATTTTATTGTATTAGTTTTTATTAAGTAAAAGACACATGAAAATTACATTCTATTTAATTATTAAACTATCGTCCTATGACATATATGGTCTATATAGATGCCAGAGCTTTGCAGACATTCTTCATAATGCTCGCTAGAATAAAAGTACGTTGACCAGCTCGAGAAAAAACAACTCAGAGCTGCCAGTTTCGTTCTGGACGTACAGTACATAAACTATTGTTTCAGAAATGACAAAAGTGTGACCTATTAAAAACGATGAAGAAACAAGCGCCTACTACGTCTGTACAAGAAAGTTAATGGGCTGTAGACTACAGTAAGTGGCCATAATACAGTACGTAAGTAAAAAGTTTGCTATATATTATTAGTAATTTTACATGTTTTTTATTGTTATTCCTAACCTCATTTTGTATTCATTCGTAACAAGATTTTATTTACTGACTCAGACTTATTTTAGCATCCTAAGTAAATTATCTAGATTATTTTCCGTGACACGTTTATTGAGAAATTAATTATAATTTTACTATAGACAAAGAAGAAAATGGCGTTGGCACCAAATGTTGTTTGAATATAAACGCTCACAGGACATATTGAAGCGGAAGAACATGATCATTATTTCAAAATAAGCGCTAGGTAACTAGTTTCATGTTGTCAAATTTGAATTGCTTACGTTTGTAATTGATTTCTCGAGAGAAGTTTTTTTTAAAAGTTATATTGCATGCTAATTTCACTGTAACAATATTTCAATTAAACATTTGATATTTGAACATTGGCATGTAACTTGATGATATAGCTCCCCCAAAGTATATGTTGGCCTTCAAGGGAACCGATATCTAAAGAATGATATTCCTGGTTTTGAACAAAACGCCTTCAATCAACGCCATGTTCAATGACTTCGGGTTTTGTAGGATTCCGGATCGTATCACGTGACTGACGTTCGACAAGACCTGGCTAATATGAGCAACTCATGCTGGTACATCCAGTTTACACATTGTCATAATATTGTGAGTATCAAATATTGTAACGTGCAAGCATTATTTTCTTTGTAGATCCAGTCTGCTGAGGTCGACCACATGTTTTTTTATGAAAAAATGTTGACAATTTCTCTTGGTTTCACAACTCTCGTGTTACTTCGAGATTGTCGCGGTGATGTTCGGAAGAGTTCGGAATGTTTCGGCATCGTTCGAGCCTGTTTTTAAAAATTGTTTGCTTTCATAAATAAAAGAAAAAAAATACTTCCAAAATTAGAAAGTTTAAAACTCAGACAGACGGAGACTTTAAAAATAAAATGAGTACAAATATATGGTAAAAAATCGTTTGCGTATTGTATTATGGCCACTGACTTTGAAGTTCCCACTCAGAAAAGTATTCCGTGCAATACTGACATATACGAGAACGTATGTACCCCAGTAACAGTCAGAGAATGAAATAATCTCCAAGAGATCCTGTATATCTGCGCGCTCCCGCAGGTTTTGCTTAAAACGTTTTAAAACGTTTGCTTCATAATGACATATGCTTATTTTAGATTGGAACTATCATGTGGTGTCCAAGTTTTTATAACATATACAACTGTATACATATATATATACATCCTTTTCTATATGGAGGAATACATATATGTATTATTAAAAAGTGTTTATAATGTAACAATTTACATATCTAAACATAATGAATGTTTAAATCACATTATGTCTTTCTACTGCTCTTTTCGCCTTTCCTCTATCAACTTAATATTATTGAAACATTCTTCAAATGCGTTGTTGTCTAGATTTTACTTTTCCTGCCATGTATTATGTCGCTTTGTATTTCATTTTCAACGTGGAATTATTTTTTTAAGCTACGCGAACGTCTTTTATTTTTCTTATGGATTTGTTAGGATGTTCTTTTAGACATATGTTAATGATAACATATTTGTTTTTTGTGAAATTTTCTCCCATAGACAGTTTTGTTATTTGAAAGAAACAGAAAATAAAGGAGTAGATATGATAGGACCAGTATTTTAATATTAGCTCCGATCCACATCAATTTCACATCAATAAATACTCTCATACTTGCCATTCATCAAAACATAACTTTTCATAACCTATACACGATGTGCTCCACCTATGACGTCATCAAATTGATGATTTTCCTCTTCTCGCCAAATTTTGCTAGAAATTCATCATCTTTAGGTTAGAAAAGGCTTGAAATGGATTTGGCCGCCACCTTGGAGCAACTTAATATTTTGCATGGATATGCGTAAATACACGATACACAACGTGTGAAAATCTCTTTCTGCTCCACGAAGGCGATCACAATCATTTTTAGAGAAAACCACTCAAAATGTATGATTTTTCAAGTATTTTTGTGAAAAATGGCGGGAAACTGCATGTTGATGACGTCATAGTGAACATAATTGGCGTATGCGGGATATTTTCGGGATGTAATGTGTTAGCAAATGTATTCAACTGTTATATGGCAAAATATGTTGTTCTTTACTGGAGAATTAATTTTGCGGCCATTTTCGAGTCTTAAAGTACCTCCTCCTTTGATTTTCACGTGAATTCTCAATCAATTTCCAAGTAGAAAATAAATAAAAAGTTTCCTTATAAGCTTATATTTGTGTATGTTACATTTTTGAATTCATACGAAGTTATGTTTTTCATGTGACTATCACATAGACATTTTTATGTGTACTAAATGTGAAATATTTTGTCCGAATCAAGAAGAAGATTCGTTTTCGCATCATGGGATTTTGACCATTGGTTAGGTAGAGAATACGTTTTCTTATGGAATTATAAAATTTGCATCTTCATGCTTTCATGTAAAACAATTCATGTTGTCTTGTTCTTATTTTGATCATTATAACCAATTGTATATCGAATTCAGCTTAGTTCGTGGTATTTGCTATCGGTGTATCTTCAAAGGAAAACATGAATTGCACATCATGTGTTTAACATAATTTTATGCTCGGATAAATTGCGGACTGAATTAACGTAATCAACAATACACGTTTAGAGAGATCTTATCATGACGTGCAATAAATTGACATAGTATATAATTTTCGTTCTCGACAAGGGTTTTATCATTTGTATGTATTAGTGTATAAAGTTACTGATTGTCTTTCTCCCGTGAGATGCTATGTAGAAGTTTTTTGTCTAAGACTAAAATGACTATAGCTAGGTGATATCGTGAATATCGAGTGATTTCTCTCTTGGCACCTTCCCATTCCATGTCTCTCATCTCTAGTCTATATGATTATGCACACACTATAGTACAATGTATCAATACTGATTGTATTCTATGATACCCGATGTAATTACTTCAAACAAAGCAGTTGTGTTATTTTAGTCTGCACTGAGATACCTATCTTTTTGTCCTGTCACGTTGCTAACATCCCACCGATAAGTCACAGACGGACGACACACAGCCGCCAATTACGTCAAATAGCACAATGGCGTTGGTTGAAATAATTGCATTTCGGAATTCATATGTTTTGTTTACACATTAATCGACTTTTGCAATAAATCTAGGAAATGGGGTAATAAATTTATCGGGTTTACGAAACAGGATCAATTACATGGAGTGAAGGCTATCCACTGAATGCATGAAGAGTTTTATATTAAAAAATTGGAATTCATAGCATGCATCACAATTTTAAAAATTTGGACCTTTTTTCACTTGATGTTGTATCTTGTTATTAACCATGATTTATAAGTTATTTCATGTCACTGGTAGCTAGCTGATTGGTCGGTTCATTTGGCTTAACGTCCTATCAACATACATTGTATTGATATAAAACAACAGGTACTTTAGTAGATATATTGTTTAACCTCCCTACATTTGGACCGAAGTAGGTAATGTGCTCGAAGATTTTTCTCATGAAAATCTTTTGAGAATATTATTAGGGATAAATTGAAGCGCATTGAAAATGAGAAGAATACAAACTAAGCGTATTTTTTTGGAAATTTCTAACACAAAAGTTGATTCTCTAATATGAACTTGAAATAGATTTAACAAAAGTCAAGCTATATTATGTGCTTGCTGCAAATAAAAATTAACGTACATGTATAATAATGGCTACAACAACAACAACAAAAGAAAGTATTTTGTTTTGTAAATATTGCCATCGAGGAATAAAATGATTGATTTTAAACTGCGAAATTGATATACTGAACATTTGAAATAAAATCCAAACCCATGTAAAATGTCACAAAAGCGTGTAAATCGTATACCATGTAATACTAGTGTTACATGGCTTGGATATTTCTGATACGTGCGCACTAATGTGTTAAGCCGCAGCTGGCCCAAAGATCTAGACGTTAGAAGGAACCGCTTAAATCGTTAGAAAACAAATAAGTCGATTATCTATTAACAATAGGCAAATTAAGATAGGAAATATAGGTTATACTGCAATATTGATATTAAGAAATTCATGTGTATTACACAATCAATTTGACATCATATCCCGTATACTAAGTAAACATAGATTGGTGACAAGTGTTTTTTTATGGTTTTGTAAGATCATGTAACGACACTATTCACGCAACATAGGTCATTATCGATATATAAATCAGACCAAAGCACATAGGTGCTTCACTAAATAGAGACTAGTAAACGTGGTATTATGGAAATTATCAACCAATGTCTCCAAAATGAGAATAATGCAAGTGTAATAAACAACCTAGACATGCTGATACTCTGATAATAATCGATGACTCTCTACTTTAATGTTTGAATGTTTATAATGTCTGTAAACTGCTGTAAATCTCTATTCCAAGTCCATTATATTCATCATGACATATTCAAAAGTAGATTCTTTACTTACTAGTAAAATTGTAATGTCCTACATGTATGCTATTGTTTTCCTCATATTATTTGCTTTAATGCGTCTTTTTAAATGTTTTGTAACAATTACACCAATTGAAATATTAATAAAAGAATATTTAATGACGTCTTAAATCAGCTTTAGTTAAATGCATTTATCACACTACCCGAAGAATTTTGAAATTTCGAAGAGATAACAGACACTTTCGACAATATAGATAAACATCTCTTGTTTCAAAATCAGCGGGAATATTTGTACTATCATAAATAGTAATGTAACTTGGTGGAACTTTTTTACTCTACAATGCTGGTATAGCTGGATGGTTGTATGCGGTTGGCAAAACTGTTTTACCTGTGTAATTCTTAAACAGTTTTGCTATGGTTCACTGACCGACGTACGTCCATGGTTCACTGACTGACGTTCGTCCATGGAGTGACAGCTCTAGCTATAGGTGTCGACGTTGAAACCATACATATGGCGCCATAAGTTACACCGTGTAGGAATATTCGATACCGATACGATTATCGTAATGGTCATATTTTCACTGGATCAACGCTACAGACATAAAGTCTTCTGACAGACGATATTCACTTTCCCTGCTTGTCAGTCGAAAAGCGAATTCATTCGGAAAAGTTCGCCAGCCTGCATGCCCGTATTATAGAAGTAAGATGTCCGCTCACAAGCCATTGGGATGGAATTGAATTACGCAGCGCATTGAGGAAAGTACCTTGGGACGAGTGTAATCTGATTTGCGGCTCAGCCTGTGTTGTAGGTCCATATACATCACGACCTTTTAAAAGTATTGGATAAAAGTTGTATTTACTCTCGCCAAACCATTACTAATCGTTTATTTTTGCAAAACAAATAACACCGGTCAATATTCGAGTGGCCGTGTGACAGCCACCGGCTGCGTGCCACTTTGTGTCTGTAATCAGCTTAAAACTAAATTAATGTGTAGGACATTATTTGTAGTTGTAACTCGACGTCAGGGACAACAAAACCAATGAATTAGCAAAAAACTTCTAATGTGACGTTAGAGGTTTTCGTTCTTATAACAACTTAAGAAATACACCTAATGTGGTTTTATGCCCGTCTACTACAGAGATTAGCGTCAGTCGATATCTATCAGCAGGTTTTATGAAAACCTGTTACATACCACGGGATAACGTTTTATGTTTTCATGTTAAATTGTTATAGTACTAAATCAATGTAATAATATATATTTCTACCACAATGTGTCGATTTATTCAACTCTCAGGCCATTGGTTATATGTACACACCGTTGATTATATATATTGATATTCCACTAGTGGAATATAACCTTCCGGCGTTTTGATTGGTGGAGAAATTGACCTTTGACCGGTACTACTTTTTCTACCCCACGTGATCAATGTTTACGTCGTCTGCTTTCAACGTCAACATCATGGCTGCGATGGACGAAGATTTGGTCAATATTGGCGACAGAGTGAAGCTATGTGACGGGGAAAGGGGAGTAATCAAGGCTATTTCAAAGGCAGACACTAATTATAGTTTCGACCGATTTGAAATTCAGTTTGATTCAGGCAAAATAGCAACTGAAGCCCGGTATCGGTTCGACGTCATACCGTCATGCCCGGTTCGCGACGTTACAATATCACAAACTAACGTTAGATCTGTCACGATATCGGAAACCATTCAGAGTACATTAACACCCCCAGTTGATAAGCCCCATGATCTATATTTGTCAGACAAAGATTCATTAGAAGATTTTGATGTTGACAGATTCATTGCTTCAGAGGTCAACAAAAACACTAAGAAAAAAACTGATTTAGATAAAATCAGAGTTTACCTACAAGCACAACATTACATAATTTGCATAATGCAGTCACGATATGTAAAGTCGAGAAGCGTTCCGAGAGAAAAATGAACATGGCGGTGACGGTTAAAGTAAGTGAGCTACACGATGTTTAAATGGAGTTTCTACAAAGTACGGGTCATGACACCTCCAAAGGAGATTGTGGATGAACACAGTTATGGATACTGTTTACCACCACAAGCGTAGATTTTGTGATTTTGGCTTGGTTTTTGAGGTACCCATTAGAGCCGTGACGACATTTCGACCGGACAGGGAAATGTCTACCTAGCATATTTTTCGTAAATTTCCCGATTCATCAAGCCATAACTTCGTCAATACTTGGCCAATTTTGTTCATCAAATACTCAATGGAAAGATAAATTATTTCTCTTTAAGGTAAGATATCCGTCAATGTTGTATATAACCCATTTATTAAAATAATCATGGTTTTAAAAAAATAGGTCCGTTTTTCTCGACCGCCGAGTTCATACCCTTGATACTTTAATATATATATGTATACTATTGGTTAAAAATTTTCGTGCCAGGTCCCTGTGATCCGGCCCCCGGCCATCATCACTAGTGTCATCAAACGGTGATGTTCAACTTCAAAACGTATCAAACAGACCACCATTACCAAACACGCTCCCGTCATTGTTTTCGGGACCCATTAATGGTGGATCTTTCACAATAAACATCAAAAACAAGTCCGTGTGTACTTGTAGGAAACGCCAAAGGCCAAGGGTGCTTTACTCCGACAGTGACACGGACTAGAGTGGGTTGAACATTCCGCGCGGGAAAATTACGTCACATGCCGAGGCCACACAACTGTTAAATTTGCGCGCATATTGTCCCCGGTCAATATGATTTAAAGAGAACGAAATGACTGGGTTTCGGATATCAAATACATTTAATTATCATTATTTTATAGAAATATTTGTGTACTATCAATTATTAAAGTAATAAAAAATAATTACGAAATTGAATGTTTTGCATATTAATTAGTTTCTGTATCATACAGGTTATATCACTACGCCTAATTTGCATACGGAACTCTAGTAAAAAAAACGTGGGCCTATTGTCGCGAAAAACATTGTGGTAGAAACAGGTCACACCACTCGCAACTATTGGATATTGAATTAATTTCCCTCTCGTTGAATTATTTTTTAAAAGTTACAATATCATATAAAAACATGGGGTTCTCGATCAAATTTTCACTTTTTTTGTAAGCTTGAAGTTTGCAACTCACAACCCTACTCCCAGTTCATCCAGCGCTAAGATTGGTCATATTTGTGAATTTTTTGAAAATCATGCCACGAAAAAAAGTAAAAAAAAAAACTCATTCCACACCAGTACATAAGGTTTTTTTTTGTGTTTTTCGTGTCTGGTTTATGTCTGTTTATTTTTATCATTTTCTCCATATTTTGTGTTTTCATCAAATCTCTAGGCAATTTCTTTGGAATTCCGGAATTTCGCTTAGGATGAGTCCCCACTTATCATTTATAGCGACGAACGTTACATTCAATATCTCCCAGGATGCATTGCGGTCCCCACAATATCACCTTTGTAAACAGCCAAGCGAAATTTCATGATTCTTAAAAAAAGTATTTTGTACAAATACAAAATTCTTAAGTTCCCCTTTGTATCATTTTCCTGTAAATGACTGTCAGTTCTAAAATTATATCATTTGATCATTCAATATCAAACAAAACAATGATGGATTCTTTTGCGGATCCACTAGATTCACTTGTAAGTAATAACCACAATTTGCATACGACGTCCGCCTTTTAAAAACAATCACTGTGACGTCATATATAAAAGGGCGCAATGTATAAAACAATCGTCATGACGTTATATTCTGTGACCCGAAGTCAACAGACGGTCAGTTCGTGAGCCATTGAAAGAGATGAAAGTGCGATCTCTCCTAGGGTTCGTTGCGGTCTCCACATTCACCTCTGTCAACGGCTCACGAACTGGCCGGCTGTTGACGTTGGATCACAGAATATTACGTCATGCCGATTGTTAAATACATTGCGCACCCTTTATGTGTGACGTCATTCTTTTTAACATGCTGACATTATAAATCTAAGATTATGAAATCACGTTTATAATCTATTAGAATTCACAGAAATTTGGTCGTTCGAATGAAACATTGGTCTACGTGTTTTTAAACGCTGCAGCATAGTCATTATACTTTTAAGACTCCATATGTGAATATTTTTGGGTACGTCCTTGGGTACAATACTCTGTTCCTCTGTTCCGCACTCGCTGTCAAATGTATTACACATGGGTACTTCTAAGGTACAATACTCTGTTCCTCTGTTCCGCACTCGCTGTCAAATGTATCACACCTGGGTACTTCTAAGGTACAATACTCTGTTTCTGTGTTCCGCACTCGCTGTCAAATGTATCACACCTGGGTACTTATAATGTACAATACTCTGTTCCTCTGTTCCGCACTCGCTGTCAAATGTATTACACCTGGGTATTTCTAAGGTACAATACTCTGTTTCGTACACATTGTCAAAGGCAACACACCTGGGTACTTATGAGGTACAATACTCTGTTCCGCACTCGTTGTCAAAGGTATCCCACCTGGGTACTTATAATGTACAGTACTCTGTTCCGCACTCGTTGTCAAAGGTATCCCACCTGGGTACTTATAATGTACAGTACTCTGTTCCGAACTCGTTGTCAAAGGTATCCCACCTGGGTACTTATATGGTACAGTACTCTGTTCCGCACTCGCTGTCAAAGGTATCCCTCCTGGGTACTTATAATGTGCAGTACTCTGTTCCGCACTCGTTGTCAAAGGTATCACACCTGGGTACTTATGAAGTACAGTACTCTGTTCCGCACTCGCTGTCAATGGTATCCCACCTGGGTACTTATAATGTGCAGTACTCTGTTCCGCACTCGTTGTCAAAGGTATCCCACCTGGGTACTTCTAAGGTACAATACTCCGTACTCGCTGTCCACAGAAATCTATAACATAGACCGTATGAGCTTGCTGCTGCTGAGCCTGATAGCGTTCTACTGTAACACGAGGATAGGCTTCACAATTCATACACAACCTAACAGTTACAGAGTGAACAGCGTCTAGAGCACGTGGTAGCGGACAGTACATAGTGCACGCGCCAGAGTGATCGGCGGTGGCATGGAAATCACCTAAAACGGGTGACCTAGCTCTCGATACCGTTTATCTGTAAATCAACATCTATCATAAACTTGTAACATTTATATTGCTTAAACATTAATTGATATGGCGGTGTTAAAAGTTATTTCTTAAATGAGCCTAGAAACTCCGTTTGTTACAATCGTTCAGGAATTTCCGGAAATTTTTAAAGCATTTTGAACAATGCTCGTCCCAGTACTACGACCTGCTTGTTTCCCAGTACTTTGGATATCGGAAAACTATTCTTCGTGATCACTTCATAAGATCTACCACGTGATTTGATTCCGTCACCGGATGTGGCAGTGTATGAGGGCAGTCGGTCGAATTAACTACCTACTCCGCTTGTGTATACACCTGTTGTGTTGTAATACTTACCTACGGATTAATCTTGTCCCATTAAAGTATTTATAGATATCTTAAATCAATGTACCATCATAATGTTTGACTTACATCCTTAAAGACCTTTCAGTTACGAATTAATCGTGCAATTGTTCCATGTTGTGGATGTAAGCTTGATCAAATCAGTCCATCACGGATGGAAGCAGGACACTTTTAACTTTATCCACCACCAGAAACATGGGATATATGGAAGTTTTTCATGTGATCAGAGCCTCGTTTGGCCGTTTATATTGCTTGTGTTGGATTTTACATGTTGGATCATTCGTTCATTTGTTTGCAGTATTTTTAGCAGGTAAGATTTTTTTGTTTGACTTTTTGTTTTAATTCACTTTTCTGTAGAAATATTGATGTACTAGTTAATAAGATGAATCGTCTAAATTTTAATGATTTGATTAAAACAAGGAAATACATGTATAGGATTTTATTGCTATTATTGTCTTTAATATGCAATTGAAAATATACATTTTGTATTCGCAATACTAGTTGGAATTTCAGAAACTCCATTGACGAGATGTGATATTCTCTTCTGATGTGTTTGCGAGGAGAAAAAGCTAATACTGCTATATAAATTTGATTCAAATGAGACACGAAAATAATAAAAGAATATTTTAACCCAGGTGATTTTCCTGTAGATTAATTAAATTTAAAGGTGATATCATTCTTGTTATTTGTCATGTTGAATCTTTCTTTACAACGCAATGCGATGAAGTTCTGTTTTACCACTCAGCCCCCATCTTATGTGTTAGTAATTGTTCTTTGACCTTTACATTTTGACTCCAATTATTTCTTTACAATAATATCAGCATGATATTTTTTCTGATCATTTCTTTAAAGATAATTAAGATTATTCCGATATAAAATTGGCTAATTCAATATTTCCACCAAATCTAATTGTGTACAGAGAAATTTCCCATACTTCACCACAATTCTATCAGAAATTACAAAGGAGTTGAACAAGTGTTCCATGCTGCTCCGGATGAAATATGCGTCAGATGGTTTTCAGTGAGTGTATGCATATTATCTGGTTATGAATAATGGGATTTCGGAAATATCGAATTTGTTTGAAGACGGCATTCCTGTTACAACACAGGTTCAATTAAAGTGTTTAGAAACAGAAAATCCAAAATATGGATTCCTCTGACTGACTATCTGCCATAGTTTATAAGGAGATTATAGCCAACCTGTTCCACTTCACAAACGAACGGCATAAATCTAAATTCTGTGAATCAATCAAATATTTAATTATTGTATTGAAAATATATTTTTAATATGTAAAAACTTATGTAATGATAGTCAACAACTGGTGTATTAATATATGATAATAGCTTTTCTTACTGGATATACAGAGAAAACAACTATTCTCGTTTGTTCGGCAAACCTCGGTACAACAAACTCACCTACATTAATTTTTCAAAATTAACATTATTATCAAAATGTGATCCTAATTAATCACAAAGTTAATTGAAAATGAAGCGTTTAGTAAGTGGATCAGATGTAAGCTGCTGTCTATTTCGGAAAACGACGTTGTAAGGCCAAGTCGGGAGACGACTCATTTGTGGGATATGTGGGATATGTTCCGTTTCTGAACATGTCTTAATTCGGCCGGAAAAGTGAACGGATAATGTAGTTAATTGATTTTAGACTTGATGCAAGAATTGTGAAATTGTCAGGAACTTCTACATTGATTTCTTTAACGATGGAAATTCAACTAGCGACTTTTTACATCATTTGACTGATCCTTAATTATATCCCTTTCCTTGACTTGTGTCGATTGTGGGTTGGTTAATTGAAGAGACCCTACCCTGTTACCCTAATCACATGGTACTGGGATTAAAGTACACTGGTCGTCCGCTTTTAGATGTGTTCACTTCATGAAACATTCATCGAAAAACGAACCGGATACGGCAAGTCCCGGGTAATAAATGACATTGGTTGCTTTCACACGACGGATAAAAGGTACCAATAAGCCTTTAATGTTAACATTTATATAAATCTATTCAGCTGTATTTTATAAATTTGCAATTGCTGTTGAGATATTTTGTATAAATGAGAAGAAAACAAAAATTTCCAGTGATGTCAAACTCATGTCGATCCTTATCGCAGAATACTCATCATACTATGTTTAATTTACTTATTGATCACAGTGAGTACAAAACATAATGAATACAATAAATATGAAATGTCTGTCCATTCAAAAAGATTGCTTATGGTCATTTGTGAACCTGGGTGTTATAGTATAATATTATAACGATCAACATTGCTACCATCCTTTACCCATTGTTTCATCGATGCCGTTAGCCTAGGCTGTATATTTTAAAACATCTACAGTAAAACCTGTCTTATCGACTGACTTACCACGTAGACCACCTATCTAATAAAACACTTCTATTCAGTCCCTAACGGCCCATTTTAACATTATTCGACCCGCGTATAAAGATCACATATGCAGAAAGCTAATTTTCGTTATTCCTTGGATAATAGTCATGTTTGGCTGTAATTTTTTATAAAATATAAAAGATGAACCGTGAGAGTAAGAGCTGTGTCGACGCGTTAGGTGATCCGTTCAGCTTCTGCTCCCGCTGGTAATTTAGAGTCAACACCTGTGCACGGTAGTTGTCCGCAGGCTTAGCTTCATATTAAACACGCAAAATATTTACGGAAACGCTGTTTGCTGAAGTCTGATAAATCCTTTCTGTCTTGGTTCAACCTGGTCACTGACGACTGTACATGTGGAAGTATTTGTGAGTGCTTAAATTTGCGATTTGCATGCGTAAGCTTTTTGTGGTCTTGTTACTTTTTGCGAAAAATACAATTGTTAACATTTCGACACGTAGTTTCATATTTACATCAAATATTACGTCATAGAAAAGTATTTTGCACACATAAGGAATTTGCGTAGATTAGCGTACAATTATTATGCACGTTTACAATATACTAAAACCTAATTTATTTAACTCGTAGATATAAAACTAACCGTTTGGACAACTGTTTAATTCATCCAGTCGAAATATATTAATTGCAATATCCTGTGGTTGTGTTTTCCTGAATTAAATGAACTTTAAAAATGATACGAAAAATATGCATTTACAATGACCTAAGAACGCATGCGTTCAAAATACGTTCAATTGGTTTTCAAAAAAAAATTGTTGACTAATGGATTTAAAAACGATATCCAGCAGATCTTTAAAGGGTGCACAAACGATTATATAATACCTCCGGAATAAATAATTTGAATGCGTGGAGACGTTTGCATTGTAGATCTAACGGTATGTAGGCTAGCTGGAATTTATCAAGTGGCGACAACTTGATATCGAAATAATTGAATAAATTATTGAATGGAAGTTACGTAATTGAATAGTTACATAATTATATGTTATTAAAAAAACTCGTATTGAAGTAAACCATCTTATTTCAACACACGTCAAAGATAAACAGATGACGTGCATTGCGTACACTGTAAGCATACTTACTAATGTTTCCAACTACCGGTATGCTCCATTTTAATTTTGAAACATACTTGTCTTACCATCCCTTGTATTTCACGAATAGTTTTTCCGATATTCAATGAACTATTCCATTCAAATAGCGTTATGGAGAAATGTTTGTGTTTAGCAATTCGGACTTCATATCAACGAGTAAAATTTAGTATTACTCAGGTATTTACCCATAAAGACGTCAATGAATGCTTTTAGATTTCTTTGGCCTTCAGAAAATTACAACGTTTGTTTAAATACCATATCGTCTGATGCATATAACATAACTATTTAAATATTCTCTCATTCAACTATCTACATTTGTAAAGTTTCATATAAAATAACAATGTTATCAAGTAAACAAAAACCAATTTTCTGCATTATACGCTGGATTTAATGCAGGGAAATGCTGCCCTAGTAGCTCTCATGTTCCACGTGCTTAATGTGTGTTAAAATGGACTAAAATCTGCTATCAAAAACTCCGTACACCAGTGAATGTATAACATGCTTTATGGAAGGTTAGGGTAAGATAGTGAAGATGGCTGAGATCTGGAGTGATAGAAATTTAATGGTGATGTACACGTTACATAAGTAACAAATTCTCCTTAAACTTAAAACAGATACCGGGATTTTTCCTGACATCACCTATATCATGTACAAATACACAGGTGCTTCTTTTCATGAAGAAAGACAGTGATAACGATATAATGTAATGGTAATATGCCTGTGTGTATCTGAAATATTTGTAACGTAATCAGCAAATACAATAGAATTATGAGTTATTCTTGAATTTGGTAATCTTGTTTTCATCTTTTAGTACTTTTCTGAAAGAGTTTAGAATTATTTCCTTATAAAATTGCAATACGATTAAGTAATACTCTCTTCTGAGAAATTGCTTTATTGAACCATTCATGATGTCAATGACATCAACTAATTGAATAACCAGCGTATAGTTGGTGTTGATTAGCATCCGTAATTCTGATTTTAATTCTCTTTTTTTAGAATATGTCAATACAAAGATAATCTCAATCGGTGATGCGAACAGATAAAGGAAGAATAGTGGATTAAGAATGTATAACACCGTTGCTTTTAAAAATCCTAAATCCTTACACTAACCACATCATTGCTATAACTGACACACTTACCGTTTATATCAATTTAATGTTTATCAAGACATTTAATCTCTGAAGAATGTCTTGTTTTTCATTTCATATGTAAAAGTAATCGTAAACTGTTGTGAGTACCTGTCGTCGCTAACGAGTTAATTTATATATATACAATAGAATAATATATGATTTTTATCTAGTAAATACTTTTGAATTCTTTTGTCGTGTTTATTGATCTTGTTAAATATTATGCTGTCATTTCAAATTATATTATTTCTCAGTGCTCTGAATTATCTTGCGTTGTCGGGTCTTAGGTTTCATGGGGTCATATGATAAATGATCAACTCTGAAAGTCAACACAAGACGCCACCTCAGTATATAATGGTAAATGCTAGGGTATTTACTGGTCTTTCAACATTAGGACCAGACTTGTTTAAGAGGTAACTGTTTCTGTGACATATCTACTCCTGGAACATATTTACTGGTCATTTAACGTAAGGAACAGACTTGTATCAGTGCAGATGTACTCCCAGACATATTTACTGGTCATTTAACATAAGAAACAGACTTGTATCAGAAGTAACTGTTTCTATGACAGATGTACTCCCAGACACATTTACTGGTCATTTAACATAAGGAACAGACTTGTATCAGTGGTAACTGTTTCTGTGACAGATGTACTCCCAGACATATTTACTGGTCATTTAACATAAGGAACAGACTTGTATCAGAAGTAACTGTTTCTGTGACAGATGTACTCCCAGACACATTTACTGGTCATTTAACATAAGGAACAGACTTGTATCAGTGGTAACTGTTTCTGTGACAGATGTACTCCCAGACATATTTACTGGTCATTTAACATAAGGAACAGACTTGTATCAGAAGTAACTGTTTCTGTGACAGATGTACTCCCAGACACATTTACTGGTCATTTAACATAAGGAACAGACTTGTATCAGTGGTAACTGTTTCTGTGACAGATGTAATCCCGGACATATTTACTGGTCATTTAACATAAGGAACAGACTTGTATCAGGGGTAACTGTTCCTATGACAGCTGTACTCCCAGACATATTTACTGGTCATTTAACATAAGGAACAGACTTGTATCAGGGGTAACTGTTCTGTGACAGATGTAATCCCGGACATATTTATGGTCATTTAACATAAGGAACAGAAATGTATCTGGGGTAACTGTTTCTATGACAGCTGTACTCCCAGACATATTTACTGGTCATTTAACATAAGGACCGGACTTGTATCATGGGTAACTGTTTCTATGACAGATGTACTCCTAGACATATTTACTGGTCATTTAACATAAGGAATACACTTGTATCATGGGTAACTGTTTCTGTGACAGATGTAATCCCGGATATATTTACTGGTTATTTAACATAAGAAACAAACTTGTTTAAGAGGTAACTGTTTCTGTGACATATCTACTCCTGGAACATATTTACTGGTCATTAAATTTAGGATCTTATCATTTCTTTTCTTCCTAACTGACTTTATCTTTCCTAATGCCTTCCTTGGCATCGCCTCACTTTTGGCCTTGCGTTGAGCGTTCGCCCCTGTGAGGAAGGCTCTGGGTTCTGTCCCCTGGCCGAGACACACCAAAGTCTATAAAAGTGGTAGTTTCTGCTCCTGCTTAGCGCTCAGCAAACGGGGAATGGGACGACTGGTTCGCCCGTTGTCAGTATAATGTGACCGGGTGGGGTGTGTTGCTTGGTGTCTTCGGCGGCATGCATCAGTGATATAGCACTATAAAAAGGGCAATAGTTCCACTATACAAGAAGACATAACATGAATTTACCGCAGTCTCCCAAAACACGCACCTCGCACAACATACACGCAACACACCGCATACATGGGAGGCCGTCCTTACATGACCATAGCTGTTAATAGGACGTTAATTAATCAAACAAACAAACAAACAAACTGGTCATTTAACATAAGGAACAGACTTGTATCAGGGGTAACTGTTTCTGTGACAGATGTACTCCCAGACATATTTACTGGTCATTTAAGATAAGGAACAGACTTCTATCAGAGGTAACTATTTCTATGACAGATGTAATCCCGGACATATTTTCTGGTCATTTAACATAAGGAACAGACTTGTATCAGGGGTAACTGTTTCTATGACAGCTGTACTCCCGGACATATTTACTGGTTATTTAACATAAGGACCGGACTTGTATCATGGGTAACTGTTTCTATGACAGATGATTTCACATAAGGAATAGGCTTGTATCATGGGTAACTGTTTCTATGACAGATGTACTCCCAGACATATTTATTGGTCATTTAACATAAGGAACAGACTTCTATCAGAGGTAACTATTTCTATGAAAGATGTAATCCCGGACATATTTACTTGTCATTTAACATAAGGAACAGACTTGTATCAGGGGTAACTGTTTCTGTGACAGATGTAATCCCGGACACATTTACTGGTTATTTAACATAAGGAACAGACTTGTTTAAGAGGTAACTGTTTCTGTGACATATCTACTCCTGGAACATATTTACTGGTCATTTAACATAAGGAACAGACTTGTATCAGGGGTAACTGTTTCTGTGACAGATGTACTCCCAGACATATTTACTGGTTATTTAACAAAAGGACCGGACTTGTATCAGATGTAATGAATCGTGATTCGTATTAGAAAACAAGTCGAGTAAGATATCGTTCGAACCTTTGGCAGAAACGAAATAATAAAAAAATCTTTATCTTTTTCTCGAACTAACAAGAATGATTTAAATAGACAAGACAACAAATCACAGAAAAACAAACACTATCGTGGGAACCCACACAACCGGAAACGAAGCCGCGCATCGCTTGGAAATCGATGTGTTGTCCTGTGCTGGGCTAGTATGCAGTCAAATTCCTGTCTGAAGCGTTCTATTGTTCTCCCCTATCCTACACTTACCTAACATGAAGTTTTTTTAAAATAACTACACAAGTTTGTGTCATACGTTATGGGACTGAAGTTCAATCGATGGTTCTTTTGGTGAACTTTCACCGCTGATCTGGAACACTGCCAAATATCTATGTCTGTTTTTTGTGACTTATTTTTAATATAATATGTTCCATTAATTCACTTTATAATGTAATATAGAGTACATGATAAAACGCCCTTTGAAATGTAAAGAGATGTCTTTAATAATTGAAAATTATGATTTGACGGAGCTGTTTCACACCTGTATAATGTAGGTAGATAAACTGTAAAAACTCAGGACAATAATTTGACACGACGGCGATTTGAGATAGTCTATAGTCTATAACAATATATAGGAGGACGAAAATATGACAAAAAAGCAATATCATTGTCACTTACAATATATATTGATCTTCATTACATGGCCTAATATGGAGACCTAACTTCCTTTGGCTAATATTTCCGTGTTGTTGGTGTTGCGTCGTCTCGCCAATAATGCATGTTTCTTTTCATCTCACCCTGATTTGATTTTTTGTCGGATACTGATACATGTATATGATATTTTGTGACACATAAAATTGGTACGTGGGTGACTAATTTGTCTATGGGCTTTTATGAATATGACCTACGATGTCAAGACGATAACAACTAACGTACAGAACAGAGATGGATACTTCCTGAATTTGGAGCCGTAATCCGAACTTAAAAGGGTTTGTGAGGGTAAATATAAATATAATGCGAATCGGGAAGGGCGCATGAGAAAAAAGAGCAAGGCACATATATCAAGTAACCCCATTGCCTAGGATGCATATTCTTTTTGCCACATCTTATCTTTAAAAGAGTCATTTCAAATGTATCTTTTTATTTGTGGTACTATTAATATATGCAAGGTAAATTCTTTTCCTCTATCTGCGTTGTAATATTTGTTTTAAACATGAGTTTGATGTAATGCTGATGTTATATATATATGTGAACAGGTCGTTGTATCTCACTCGACGGAGACATTATTTTCCCTCCCTCTGCCAATTAATGCTGGCTCCAGCAGCTGACATTTATTTTTACGTTTCGGTTTCAAATTATCCAATTATATCTTGTTCTCGTCTTGCAATTTATGAGTTATATGTTGCTTGTAAATGACGGGTTTCGATGATGTCAGTTTAACACAACATTCTAGGTCAACAGGAAACTCCCTTATCCAAAGAGAGAACGCCTGTAATCCAAGAATCCTTGCATACCGCAGACGATAAAGTTGAGAATCAACAACATAATCAAAATGAAAGTAAATGTTAGATGTATTTATTCGTTAGGTATTTTGTTGTTAAGTGTACATCGATGTCCTATTAACAGTACTAGTAAGGGGCATTTATTAACCAACATATGTGATGTCTGGCCACCCAAGTATGTGATCCCTTGCTATCAAAGTATGTGATTGTCTCACCTACCAAGTATGTGTTGTCTTGTGTGTGTGAAATGCGAGGTGTGTTTTGGGAGACTGTTGTACATTTGTGTTTTGTTTCGTGTGTTGTGGACATCTTTTTATATCACTTCGGCGACAAACATCATACCTTGATTATTGTATGAGTAATTGTGTAATAACACATTCTATTTCTATCGAGCATCACATATAATTATCATTAAATAATGTTTTTCCGTACTGTATCAAATAATTTGGTTTCGTTGTCTTCAATTCCTTTTCAGCTGACCATTAAATGAATTCAAAATAATGTATGGAAATGTCGTTTTGCTCTATTGCTGTAAATCGTAGTCGATGTTGGATGTTGGAAGTCCGATAGCTGAAATGCATGATCTAACTCGTTCGATGTTTTATTGGAATATAATCGTTATGTCTGAAACCGCTCTGTTCCATCCATTTATATTCAATGGTTAGTGGTACAGCAAATTATTGTAACTTCTTAAGTAATTTGGATGCAATCAATTGATGTGAATATATGAACATAACTTTTGAACTGCATTTGATAAAACACTTTAAAATGGTGTAGACTTGTACATTTTGATTAGAATAGATTCATAATCAATATGCACTACAAAACTTGTTCCCGGGTAAGATCAGTCTGATGGTGTAGGATACAGTATTATGAGTTGTTTATTGGAGATGATGACACATCATGAATAATTAGCTACGTATTGCCGCGCTAATTGATATTAGATATTAATAATTAAAGTTAATTAGACGATTAATAAACACTTGTCACATCACACAGAGTTGATTTACAGCTACCTAAACAAGCAGTTACAGGCGGGGACCGGTCGAACACGATCGAGCCTGATAACAAAGCTTGGCAGCCGAGTTTGAGAAGTGCGCAGAGAGAACCGTACAGTGACATGGTGTTTTTATTGATACTGACAAAAGCATTAAAAGATTGACGACTTTCAAACAAAAAATCTCCGACTTTTTAACTATTGATGAACATATTTCGCTGTCATTTGGTAATCGATACTGGTTCGAACTTTTGCGGTTGTCTTGCATGTCATCGGTAATTAGGAAAAACGTTGACGGTACGCAATATCCGGCAGTGCAGTGTTAACTGGTACAGGCTGTGAACAGACCATGTCGATATATCAAACTGTCATCACATTCTATACGGTGGCTTCTGATCACACGTGGGGAACATACCATCATATTAAACACATTCTCATACAGATTCAGTTGTTATAAGATGAGCAAATGTAACAAATGGTTTGCAACGTTCTTTGTGGCGAAAGAGAGGGAAAAAAACAACCAAAAAACAAACGTGGGATGTGCATAAGATATATGGAAGATATACCGATATTAAGTAGAACCATAAGCAATACAGCTGTAAATTGAATTAAAAAACAGAAGTCTATGCAATAAATCTTTATTATGCCACAGATTGTAATCAAGATGACTGGGATATGAAGCACGCTTCTTCTCATTATGTGGCGGCACCATTTCGATTGCAGAATAGCGTACTTAGTGTGACCCAACTAACACTTAAACAAACCTAGGGCGTACTGTTTTCAACAGTTTGGAGGTTTTTTGTATTTCCAAAAACAACATTTTTATATCTAATAGCTCATTAGGCCTCGAAAAACACTCGGATTTTATAGAAATATTCATGGTTTTGCGACATATTGAAATCCAATTTTAGTTTTTTTGTTCGGGATTACGTAAACTGTCTGTCGGTAGTGTGTTACATTTAAGCACTATTGGAGATATTTTATCAGTTCCGCCCTACTCACTCTCTTATACACCACTTTTACCAGTCTAAATATATCATGATTAAAACGTAAAAGTAATATACGATATATTCCCTTTATCAAAGCATTGATTCTATCAGCATACACCTGAAAACTTATATACACAAAGTTCATGTTGGTTCCTCAAAATAAGGTCTTAATCATAGTTGTATGATATAGTTGTATTGGTTTTAATTTTCTTTACAACCCTTAAATAAAGAGATGCACTGTCAAGCCAATTTTGACCAGAGAGCTAGAATCAAATATATTCAACTCCTTGCTTGAGTTTACTCCACGTTCTAGATATTTTCGCTGATATTGCATATCATTAGTGTTTCTATCTCAAAAACAGTACATTATTGTCATCGAATGCTAATCATGATTATCGATACGTATTCTACTAAAATATTTAAAGGACTAGCAACTTTTGCCCCAAAGGTTTAAATGTTTCGATGTGTCTGCTAGTTAAATGACCATGATATGATATATTGTGTATGTCAAGTCAGGGGCCATTTTTTAGTTATACGGGATTGTTTAATTCCGTATAACTCAAAAATGGCCCCTACAAATTAAAGCACTGCTTGGTCAAATTATGACGAAACCAGTTATTTTTGTCATATTATTCTGATATGTTAAGAAAATAAATATATATATATAACTCAGAAGTAGGTCACTATATATAAACACTTTTTATTTTGCGTTTATAATTCCTTTAAGGGAGTTTTTGGGTATGAATTGAGAACAATCTATGCAATGATATAAACGTACTGATATTTTTTAAGATTCTGATATTTTCTATCTACTTGATAAGGAGAAGGATCTTGAATATTAACTTATCTTTCCTTACTTACAATTATGATATCGTATATTAAGTCCGAAATCAATTATAGGAAATTTATTATGTAGTGAATATTTGATTAAAGTTTTGCTGCAGTAACTAGGTGACTTACCTGTTAATCCAGCGATCTCTATATATATATATGTGTGTCAGTGTGCTGATCGTGTCTCCCTCTCAGAATTGTCAGCTTTTTAAGAGTTGTGCTAGAGGTAAAACGAACTTAACATGGTGACTCCTGAGGTTTTACCGTAGACCGTCTAAACTACCAAACAGTCAGTTAGTGTTGTATAGAAATAGAACAGCAGTACTCTACTGTTCCTCCAGGGAGAATGTTCGCCGTTTTCTTGTGCTTTATTGTGTCCTTGGTGCCCTATACTAGACTCGGATAGTGCACATTGCCGTTAGATGGCTGTGTCTGATGTTACTATTCACAGTATCTACACTATCTTACAAGGTAGACGGATTCAAGTGTGATAATCTGTTTACATAGTCTTACCAAACGCTGCATCGCTCTTTTTGGCACTATAGAACGTTACAGAAACAGACATAAAACCGAATGATGATATAAATAGATATGCAATAGAAGCTTGAATTCTCAAGAAAATGTATGGAATAGAGACCGATCCTTCTGTCTACATGATATATAAGGTTTAAATCATGCATGTAGTTGTGATAAGGATCTTAAGATTACAATGAAATAAATCAATTTAAATAGAGCATTATAACTTCATATTAACAAAGAAAAACATAAAAAAAATCCTCAAAAGACCATTTGCCAGAATTTTTCAGTCACAATTTACAAACGCTTGGGTGATGAATTTCACGTCAACAAATACTAAAACAGTAACCTTGAATACTGGTCATATTCAACTACAAGTAATAAGGATGTAGCCTTCGTGCCTTCGGGCACGAAGTGCGAAGCTCTTCTAAGGTAACACATACATGAAAATATAAGAAAGAAAGAAAAAACAATCTTCAAAATTCAATCCTACATATTGACAGCTTCAGTTTGCGGCCGCCATTTTTTCACCCATTGTAAGAAATCCCATCAACGTGAATACGATGCTTTGTCAGCTCATTATATAATCAAGCGGTTCAAACGCGTTTATATGATCCGACGAACATAATCTTCATTCGGCAGAAGCTCAGTGCTATTGCTCTATATTTGCAAGCGTTCAAGTGATAGACCACCTTCCAATATATAGCTGACCCAAAACATAATATCTGTTACGGAAATAAAAAATCATTCTTTCTCTTATGTGGATTTCCTTCTCAAATCGGGGTTTTGGGACAAGGATAGAGTATGAACATATGAATAAAAATAAACAGAAAATTCGGCTCTGTTATTTCCATAGATTGAACTTTTTAACATTGCATAATTAATGGTTACTGAAACATTGGCTGCGCCCTTAAAGGCATGACCTTCAGTCGTATTATAGAACTATTACTAGCCATTTAGATGGGACAGGAACACATTTATCACAATTATCAAAATTATCAAGTATCCCAGGCAAATCAGTAATGCTGTATTTGAAATATTTTTATACTTACTTGGTAATAATCACTGAGACGGTATGTAGACCGGAGGAAAAACATACGTTTTGATTGACAGATAAGTTTGGTCGTTAAACCGCATAACTGCATTTCTTATCGTTAGCATTTAAAATGGGCGTTGATGAATCTATTTTAAGTGTCGGATTGCAATGTAGTCTATCTAACGATATGATTCTGGCAAGATGGCGTATTTCCTACAAGGGGTTAATTGGATGTGTGTTTAGATAACGAATGTCATGTGTTCGATTGAAAACAACCGTTATATATAAGGTATAATGGGTTAAATTTTAACCAACTTTGCGAGGTTACCGGCAATTACCTATGGAATGCAAGTTTGCAACTTTCGGTATTTAAAATAGATATGTTGTTGCTTAGATATATATATATATATATATATATATGATATTTCGTAACATTTCTGCCACATTTATTATATGGTTTCTTTCGTTTGGTAAAATCTTTGCTATTCGCGTTAAAGTGTAAACCTGTGATTTTCTGCATTGGAACTAATACCATAAATGTGAAACAATCACTGTGTAATATTTCAGTTCATATAAAGATATTCGTTTTTGATTTGGGCTATGAGTCAAAATGCATATTCGACATCCGAGAGAAAATTTTACGTACTTGATGTTTTATTTATCACAGCTTAAACGAAAGCTGATTTAAATTCTCACCAATTATAGGGACCTCTAGACAGGTGACGAAACCGAGGATCTTCCTCAATTCAAAAGTGATCCTTCTATATCTTACAGTTTAAAAATTGGCAAACTTGATTCAACCGAGGATGAAAGGAGATCAGTTATCAACTACAACACACAAACGTACTCACGAAACACAGTGATAATTGTCTGGTCCCTTCCTGATGTTTTGGTCTTCTTTAGTCATATTTCCATTTATAATGCTATCACATTATACGTACAAAGTTTTGTTATAATTGAAGGATGTGTGCATACTTTTTTATTTTGATAATTACTTGGTTTGAAATGCTCAATGTACCATAATTGTAAAATAACCATATAGACTGATTCTGTTCCCATTCCCTTATAAACAGCAACGTCTGTAGGACATTTTGTAAAACTGTACTAAATCTAGTATACTTAATTTATCGCCTATATACGTCATGGACATGTACTTGTCATATCATCGTTTTCACATTAACAATTTCGTTTGTATGGTAGATGACGCTTACCCTTTTGTAAAGTCTGGTTCTAATCACAAGACCTTGCATTTTGATTTACTTTCGTTTATTTTCCGTTATTTCTGCGGAAGACTTAACTTTTTGTCGTTTCATTCGTAACATGTTTTATTTACAATAATGTAGCCCGAATTTATGTCTGCAATAAGACAATACGCAGATGCTGACATCGGATAAAACAGTAGTGTTATGTCACAGGGACACGATCAGGTGTTGTAACACATTGTAGTTAAGCTGGGCTACAGCTATTCCTTTGGGTGCTCACACTGGAGCGTAATATCCTCTAACTGCGTTAAAACACATTTAGCTGAGAGTGTATCGATTTTAAACTTATTTTATCAAGGCTGGTTAGATTCATTACCTGTTAAGACGAGAATTTTCTAAATTCAATTTGTGATAAGTGTTTATACAGATTCACCGAACACTTGTGATAATGATTAGACGTATTAAGATAATTATGCTAGAGACGACATGCCCTGTTCTTGTCGTCAGTTGTTCGTGGTATCAGAGTACACCTGACGGAGCACTGCTGATGGGGTAGTATATACATAAAATGTATAACATTAATGGCACACCCACCTGCAACTTCCATTTTCAGTGTCATAATTTCGAAGTTATATTAAAAAAGTGTATGGTTTGATGTTTTTATAACATATTTATGTAAATTTTACCTCTTCTATAACAATAATAGAATATCTTGTTTAATGGAACTAAAACTAATCTTGTGCGCTGGTTGGAATGCTGGAGACTTTATATTAGATAGACCCCCATGATAGTTGAGTGAAGCTAAAATCGTATTGTAGATTTCTATATGTGTGCACATTAGACGAAGGTATTTAAAAATGTCCAAATTGGTAAAGCCAGATTTTGAAATATATCCTAGATAAAATCCACATAGTTTATTGTTAATGTAGGCATTAAAGTAGCCAACGAGAGTTTAAATAGAATATATTTGATTCCTGAGGGTCAGCATAAGAAGTTGGTCCCAGCTACACTGTATCACAAGGACATCATAACATGTAAATCAATGTGTCATATATATTCCCCTACATTGTACATTGCTTGCATGAAACAGCTTCTACTCCGAATAAATTTTTTCCCGAAACACTCAATACGCGAGTATTTAGATATCTGATGGCAGAATATTTTCTATGGATTATATTAAACACTTGTTTAATGTTGAAATACACACCTTCACGCATACATTGTTCTCGCAGCGTCGTGGAAATAAAAATAAAAGAAAAAAAAACAAATTTATTAAATCGCGATGAGGGGGACATGAATCATCAAGCAATATGCACCAGAATAAAGCATTTCTTGGCTAAAGGAATCAAACACAAAGGTAACAAAACAGCTGATAGTTTTCAGTTTATTGACACTGATTATTTTCCTCAGAGATAAATGTAAGGATTTACGTATTAATTCCCAGATCTCTGATGCGGCTAAATAGTAACCCCTCCGGGGCGTGTATCAGCCTGATGTTTTTTTTGTGATAATATCCACCATATTGATTACAGCAATCGATTAATCAATTTGAAGATCGTTATGTATCCGAAATCAAAAATCTCTGTTCCTTATCTTGCAAGAATTACATGAGCGAGGGATTTTCTCGATAATAAGATGTGTTTCGTAACATAGAACAATCGCACTGCTTCGTGTTCCCTAGACTTTTTATTCCGGAGATATCAATGTGGTGGTACCATGTGTAGAAGTACGGGCTGCACGCTTTGGGGAGTCGAAGCCAAGTTAACTATTAAACAACATAGGTAACAAGTGTTAGCATACGAGTCTTCAGCTGAAACATCTGTATGGAATTCCGCAGCTACCAGAGATATTATAACATAATTGAACAATTCTTGATACACATTTACTGCAAACACAAAACACATGGTAACACTTATCAATTAATCAGAAAACAAGTCAACAACGCAAGTTCAATAAGAACAAACAATTGTTTTTAGATACATAGCATATACGTTTTTTAGGTAACCATGCATTTCCTGGAAGTTTTGCCTTTCAACAATTTAATATCAAGATGCATTCTCTGGGTATATCACTTTCGATAGGTTCTAGATGAAATGGAATCTAGATTAAATCGGGCGGTTGATAGATAGTATTGTGTTGCCATTCCGACAAATGCCAAGGAATTTCTCGACTATAGACTAGTGAGAGCGCCAATTCGAGTCGTTAAAAGAACATGTATGAGCGTGTGGCATAAAATGCCTTTCTCGCCCTATCCAGGATTCACGATGATTTCAGTCACTAAAAACTGATCAACATGAATGAAATGTGTTGAGTAGCTTTGCATGCTTATTTTGATTGCTTGGAAGTCTATCAAGGTTTCAGAAACCAACCCAATTGGTCTTTGCTGGTAAAATTCTAAATGACCTTCCTTGTAGCTAGTGAATTATGATGATGTCGATATGAGGAATGTCAATTAGATAGATGTTGTCCTTTATATATGATAAGGTTATACCAATGTATTTAATTCAACCGTTCATAGATTTTATTTACATAGACTGCGCAATGCACATTGATGAGTCAAGTTTCTCGACGATTGAGTTGGTTGTTTAAAGTCAAGATTTAGGTTACGGCCTCTACGCGGGTCTGCCTTCCTCCTTTTTAACACAAGCATGGGACGGCGTTGCCCAATTCGCAGACAGTACGAGCAGCTTTCTTAGGGGTTCGGGGGATGATCGATGTTTGGGGTGTTGTGCCGTATGTCCATGTAATAGTAATGAGATTGATGCTATCATGCACGGCTGTGACTGGTACAGGTAATTAGTCGCTATCATATCACGTGATTCATCACGTGATTCAATCAATCAACACGGCACGAAAGGCCTGAAATCATTAAAGATCTATGATGGTCTGTTTGAACTGAAATAAAGAGTCCATGGATTCCCGTAATTGGAGTTGATACTACACGATCCTGGACTAAGAGGGACAGACCCACGGGGAGACTCATGTGCGTGTGGCTTTACAGGGAGCGTTTATATCTGTAAACCGAGACCTATGTTAGTACCTTTGTTTAAATGGTCCTTCTATAATCGGTATGTTCACATGTCACGCCCTTCCTTTTAGCAGTAAACTTATCATAGTCTACATATTATAAAACACGTTAAACTTTCCTCACTGACTAAAGCCTGCTATGGCGGCAACAGCGAACTAATTGCGGAGATCGGCAGATGTCTGTTCATTATACAGGTCAACAACCATTTTATGCAGACACGAACGTGTCAAAGTACACCATCGCGTTATATCTACCCCGTATCTGCTCGTCGGAGCGACTGGATTTCATGCACATTACTTTGCACGTTACTGCAGCCGTTTAACACCAGAGACGTTGCATTTTATGAACTGCCTGGCTCCCAAACATTCTCCATATACGTAGATCGATGTCTAGAAGACGCCACGGACCTACAACAAATGTCATGCAAGCTTATGGGTCGCGTGTGAAAGAGCAATATAAGAATAATCCTTACTCCGTTTTTAGCCGTAATTGCAATTCTACATCATAACTATGCCATCGACTGGTCTAGTCGTTAACACCAGTTAAGCTAGTAAAATACATAAAAAGCTAGCACTATGCAGTTTTTCGATATTCTAAAATATATTTTTTATCACGTGACAAATTTGAGATATTTCCGTAGAAGGTGAATTCATTATTTATTTCTTATTCAGTAACAGACATCATTAACAGAATTCATGTTTTGTATTCACGATTCCCGTGACTCTAGTCAGTCAAACATTGCGTGTCACGAATTATATTGTAATCCTCAGATAATCGGGAGATTATCTCCCGTTAAAAACAAATGCTAAGGGATTTTATAGACCTGTCAGACCTCAACACGAGGATGATCAAACGGGTAATGCATTATATCACGCACTTGTTTACTTCACATCAACCCCAGATGATACATATAATGAGCAATTTACTTTTATTTCATGGATAGTTAACAGTTAAGTCTTTCCCGTTATTGTAGCCCAATGCATTGTTGATCTACTTTATAGTATAGTATAATTATATTTGTAATGGCAATTTTATTAACAGTGGTTTATTTAAACTTATACATTGTAAACATGGTATTAATGTAATTAATGCTTGATATCACTTTCGTTTAATTTCATACACTTATAAAGAAAGGCTTCCAAAATGTGCGAATCATCATAGCAAACAATTTGCTTCATACCCGTATGAAAATACTTTAGACTACTTGACAAAAAACTATGTTACTGTGCGATTCATTTGATTTATCCATGAAGTATTTCTCCAAATCAGTACGCAATTTCAATGTCTCTATGGTGGCGCCGACAACGTTCGCCTTTATCGCCATTCTCGGATAGATGTTTCTCATTCAGATATGAACGAAAGATTCGCCTAATAAAAAATCAGATTAAGCATGAATACAAAGACAAAAAAGTATAAGGATATAAAAATATGATACATTTACATGCAGTGTCAACCAACATAGTAGAGAGAAGTACAGTGTAATATATAACACACGAAGCAGAGAAAGTCTTTGTTATCTCGATCGGTTAGCTGACAAAACATGCATAGCAATACGATAAAGAGCTTTTACAAGGAAAATGCAAAATAAACAGATTCACGTCTATCTTTAAAACCGTACCATATATACATGATAATAAGTAATTCTGAACCAATTCACAATGAATGCCTTTACTTATTTAATGGAAATTAATTATTGATCGCTTTTGGAATCGCAAATTTCGAATATGTCTTCGGCTGCTTAATATACGACAAAAACTAACACATTAGACCATTCATCTAACTCTATAAAAATAACAATGTATTCAACATATATAGCTTTAATGGCAGTTACACCGGTCCGACATGTAAGTGCATTTCATCAAGCGTACATCACATAACTTTATCATCACTTTAAATCCAGACAACATCGAAACTTCACATTACAACGCTAACGTAATTATTGCAAACGAAACAGCGGTAATACATTTTTAAAGATAAGAGATTAAAATCACATAAATCTCAATTACAGCTCGACAAGAAATGCTATCGATTTTTGTAACTGAAGTGGACTTGCGTTGTGCCTGGTTCCAGTTTTAATTGTCTCCACAAATTCGCTTTCCTTTGTGTCTTACATGAATAGCAAACATTTGTTCATTTCAATCGACCGCGAGCATCCGATAGCGATGCTAACTTTGTAATTGTTTGCATAAAAAGGTCCGTGTACATTTCTCTTATGTTCAGTCTAATGATCATGCGACACCATCCACGCTAGGAAGCACCGATAGAGAGGCCTGCCAGAGACACGTATCTTAGACTACAGTAGGGTGTCCTTAATGTATCATTCTATGACATCTATCGTTGATGTAGCATATCAGGTCTTATTGAAGTGCATGAAATAAATGTAGTTTATACCATTGTAATGAATGACGACCATTCTCCAACTAGACATTGCCATTTGTCATTTTTTGAAGTTTACTGGACTGATGGTTTTTATGTTGTTTTTATTCTCCCAACTATCGTTTGTTTCAGTTCTTAATACTTCAAAAAATAAGTCATATAAATGGAAATATATAAATATCAGAAAAGGTATGTACAAAGATTCTCAAAATCTCGTTTTGTCATTGTGACGTCTGTTTTTCCGACTGATTTTATTGGATCTTATTTCTAGTCTATCAGGGTATAACCTTAAGATAGTGAAACCGGTCAGTTGATGTTGGTTTGTGCAAGTATTTGCTGTCATGACGGTATTTGCAGAAAAAAACGTCGAAAGAAGCGCGAAATTGTTACACCATACTACTGACGTGGACAATCAAGCCTACGTAAGGTATGCACCTCTTCTTCACCTACAACCGCAATGCATGTAGATACCCAGTTACTCCCAGCTACCACCACACAGAACCGTACATCTAGGCATCTGTAAGAACTTCATACTTCAAAGGCTTAAGATCAACTCTGCGTATTTACTGTGTAACATGGATCAACATTTTGTAAATTGCTAGTCTTTAATAACATTAAGCTAATTACGAAATGATATTCTACAATGTGCAATAACTTAAAGGCTAATTGTTATTTCCTGAGATGTTAATCTTCTCTTTGGAGTAATCAAACATCAAAAAAGCGTGCTGATTTATTATACAGATGCAGTCCACTTTGACTTGTTACGAAGCTTCTTAAAAAAGGCAAATAGATACAGAAAGTTTGATTTACAATGCTTATCATTACACAACCTATTTCACAGTGTATTTATATCTATGTGCGATGACTTAAAGATATCAGGGGTATTTAGTTAATGATTGGCTATAAACGCACCAATTAGAGATATGCTGCATTTACATATTACAAAATTGCTTGAAAGTATTATTAATTTACAGTTCAAACGTTGTAAGCGTAACGTCATATTTGGCGAGAAGGAATGACGTAATTTTCGCTCAGGAAATGCTGACGTTAGTCGATACCTACCTGAAGATGAGGTAAGTCTGTACTGTAGAAATAACGAATATATATAATTCAAGTGCTGACACGTAGTTCGAAACCTCCATAGAAAGTATGCCATTACTCTAGTCTAGTTAAGTAAAGCTAGAGACCAGAACAGCTGGTATTGTACGATGCCTTGTTCTCATTGTTGTTATGGATTCAAGATGTCTTGTTCTCATTGTTGTTATGGACTTAAGATACCAAACAATAGAACAAGGCAAAAACACAGATTTATCAATTAGGGATAGAAGATAAAAGACTTAGTTACCCAGTTTATAGGGGTCAGGAAAATTCTACAAGTAATAGTGTAAAGATACTAGAGGAAGTACATGGTAGTCGATATCACTGACTCGTTCACGTAGTATGAACAAGGCTGCCTGGCAGAGAGACATTCCATTGGATTGGGAAACACCACTGCAGCCATTAACCCGTATTAAGATGTCTCCGACTTTAAACACAGCGTAAATAGTTAAATAGGTTTAAAACACATAAGCTAGGCTCAAGGGAAAGGCCACCGTTACTACTGATTTGTGTCGTCTGCTTTAAATTTTTTCTATATACGTGTTTTGGTTATGTCTCTGTGGACATTTAACTCCCAAGAAAAGGAAATTACTACCAAAAGTACACATTTATGTTCAAAAAGTATAAACAAAGAATAAATTAACCGATTTATTTACACATAATGTAAACATACCTAGACTATGCATCCAATAAACGCATGGTGGTGGATATACTTCGATACATAATATTAAGTTGTGAGGGAAAGACAATCAATTCTGAGTTAAGTTCAACAACCATAAGGTCGTCCTATGTGAGTATAACGTCCAAAGCATCAGAGAAAAGACATTAATAATCGGTCATTTTATATACCTCATTAAAAATGACCCAATTATGGATTTTGTTGATTTCAAAATAAAATTGGTCATCAAGAGGGTTTGACTTTACGATTGGTGGATTGGGAGACATCTTCAAGGTCTATAATTAGTGTATGCTAGAAATACAGATCTAAGATACAGACAGTTAGTAAAGAGATATAGTCTCGTCAATGACTGATCACACGGGCTCCACGAAGTTACAAAGTCAATATCATAACGCTTAATGACATCGATGTGTAGCCGGAATCTCGATGTAAAACCATATGGCCACACGAAAAACATGATATGGCGAGCAATGGCATGATACGACTCCCTAGGGAGGTGGTACTGTGGTCACGACACACACACGGTTCCGATCCCATTGCTTTTCTAATACCTTAGGGATTGGAACATCAAACCACGTATGTATCATCTAGCAGGCATGAAGAGACCCATGTAACCTTATAAGAACTGCGTTTATGACTATCCAATGACCTGTTGAGACGCACAGCCTTAAGCCAAGAATAAACGTGGATATAAAAGGGTTGTCGAACTACACATGCCTCTTTAACATTTTGTGTTTGGGTTTTGAGATGTACTTCAGGTGGAAACGTATACAAAGACACTTTTCTTAAAATGTCCATGCGTAAATGAATTCTTGCCTTGGTTTGACAGAATGGACTAAGTTTTTATATAACGTTTTGCTGTTAAATGTCGACTGAGAGTAATATATCTCGTTTGTTACGCTTATACTATAGAATTATATCACAATTTCGCCCATCACTGTTCTCAGTGACAACCGTGCACAACTGACATATACGAGGACTCTATTTTATTTCAACTTCTGACCTTATACCGCATTCCTATAAATGTCAGTATACGTTTATGTCCATCTATATAGCGGGTCTAGTAATGCCATTTCAGTAGGACCTGGTCAGGTCTAAGTGCATGTTAGTATCCAATCATATTCTACTTTATCGATATCAACTGTCGAAATGGCGAAGGGTATCGCTGGTCAGTTACGTCTCGGTCAATGTCCAAGTGAGTTATATATTACCAAACGGTTGGTGCGGATTACATGCTAGACGTATACATTTCCGTGAACATGCAAAATCCTTATTAGATTCACATTAACCACCAAATGAATGTCCGCTTGTAGCCATGGTACAGCATTGTAATTCCTAATGTAAGGCGATCTAACGATGTATACAAGGTGGAAGAAGGCCATCATTACACCATATCACGTGTATGCATGCTGTCTTTATTGCAGACCACTATTGGCCATAGTAAGCGGCTTTGGGCGATAATTTACCTGGTTATTCATGTTTTACACCACCAAAAAACCAATATATCCGTCACATATCACTGGCTAATTAGCCATCCACATATGGATTGCTCTTCTCAGACGTTTACGGTATGTTTCACAATCATGCATTAACTAAATTTTGTGGAACTCTCTTCTGTAATACTTTACTATGGGAAATTGTAAGTTAAGAAATTTCTCAAATCTAGGAATGTTTGTGACACTCGGCCCTGATGCATTCTTCTACAATTTCTCCTAGAGGGATGTTAAGTGTCATGCTTTAAATGGAGTCAACTCTTAAGCTAAAATAAGTGTTCAGGATTTTGAGTTTTTGTCTTAGCTATCAGACGGTAGATTGGAAAACAAAAATAGATGCAGTGGAGTTTATAAACCATTCAGGCAAAAGTTTGTTGACGTGTTTCTATTCTTCTTCTTTTGCTTCAAGAAGAGCAGACCTAGATATCCTGTAGTTATGGTAGACGTTCTGATTACTTCTAGACTGCCATTTCACTTCATATTTTGCTATATCAGGCGCTATCGATGATTTATATTAAATGACAAAGAGGTATAATCTTAATCGCTATGACCTACAACGGGAACATATTCTAAAACATTCGTCTCATTAAAGTTTAAATGCATTCTGGAGGCAGAACAGTTGGTTAACATACCGTGACCCTTGTGTGGTGCGTCTTTTGTAAGCAGAGATGTAAAACAGTGATTAAATCAGGAACCACAAATGACATTTTAATTTGACATAATATCTATATAATCGATTGTGTGTGCTTACGTTTAAAAGCAATAGTTCAAACTTTATAGGAAGACAAAATTCATAATGTGTATGAAGTACATGTACGTAGCAGTAACTTTACGACACATTGACTTGTACTTAAGTGTTTCAAAATTTATTTCAAAAATATCATGCGTACTTTCAATGCGTAGCTACTTTATTTTCTCCTCCTTGATGTGACCATTTATTCGTGAACCCTGCTGATCGTAACCATGGTAACGTGATTGCAGTTGTTGACAGATATATACGCATTTAGTAAACACAAATTGACATCCGGATTACACTGAGGACACGAAACTCGGAACCTATTCCCTAGATCATTATTATTACCCTGTAACTATAGATAACGTACAAGATTGGAATAAACGTTGACATTTGATTCCGACGCTCGTCCTTCACTTTCCGTGTCCTCCCCGTACCTCCAGGTGTAGAGTGATATAAACCATGCTTGTTGTCCTATCGCTGTGCACTCAGTTACATGCTGTACAATGACAATCCTGAATTGTAATATTGAAACGATGACTTATATAACTAGTATGACGTTATTCGCAGGGGTAATTACTTGTAATTCTTATCATTAACATTTTAATTGATCACAATAAGGATATAAAAGAACGCTATTTGGATGAAGATGTTCCGTCGAAGACTAGCACGGAGGAACAACACTCAAAACAAATTGTTAAAGGTATTTTTATAGGGTTTCGTTTAAACTGTCTTTGTAGCAACCCGATAATATACTAACCATATTAATAAAAAAGACAGTTGGTGTATTGACGTGCGATTGTCCACAATTTGACAATTAGTCAGGCATGATGAGGCAGCGCAAATGTTCTCCTGTTCAAGGAGAAAACGCTTATTTAAAACATCAGGTAGTTAATTTAAGGACGTTTTTCAATAAATTTAATTTTAATTGATCTTAAGATTCTCAGGAATTAAGCATTACAACGTGTTTCGTGCTGAGAAAATATAACGTGAGCGGATGTTAAACCTCGGATGGGAAGATAAATATCACTTTGCTAAGCGTAAACTTCATCAATGTTGCATGACTTGTGTGTAAAATGATGGACGGGTAATTACATGTCGTAAACATACTGCAATGCTTGGATGGAGAGGATCTCATGCTGCAAGCCGTCTGTCTTATACAATTTGTTTCAAGGAGAAACTAACAAAATGATTTCTGCGTGTACAGACGCTTTCTTTCCCCAACATCTTACAGTTTATATAACTTTAGCACTGTCCTGTTCTGATGAATCCAGGTAAGATTGAAAACATGTAATCAAACTGTTATATAATATTGTATATTGTTATACCTCATGCTCATAACAGTGTCTGTGATTAGTGAGAAAACATCACATCACAAGGAAATAAAACATTAGTATTTCCTTTTGAGGGAACAAATATCGTATTTCCCTGGGGGCAGGCCCAAAGGTGACCGCCCATCTTTCACACAGAGTCATCTCCCTTTCCGATTGTACAACACAATGGTGAGCGAAGTATGAAACGACAAATTTTACTAATCACAGTTATATATTCCAAACTAATAATGAATTGCTGATTAATTTCTGTATAATATACTATTTATGTTCCGGTTTTAGGGAAATATTACATCTAAATAAACCATCATATCATACTGCCACATGGGCCATAAATGTATAATGATGGTCTATGGTTATTATTAAGACAGATACTTCTGTAAATCACTTTATTGTCGCGAGTGTAATCGAACACATTAGTTGTGTAAAAGTTAAATGTATGCACGGTTGTCAGTAATAATTGATGTATTCATAAATATGCCAAAAAAAAAAAAGAAAAAAAAAAGATGTGAACTATTCATGGTATACAAACAAAAAAGTGATTTACAGAAAATAAAAAGAACATCGTTCCTACTGAACATTTTTCACATTTGGTCATATAAAACATCTATTGTTTTCCTCAACACAAACTAATGTCATAACGCGAAGAATATCCATGTCCAAATATCATAATATTAATGTAAAGTGACACTACGCCACAGGTTCAGTTGTTGAGTTGCAGACTCAATTACAGATATGAGTGATGGTTTTGATCTTAGTGTTTCATTTCCCCCAAAAAAGTAAATGTAATCACTTCTTGAGAAGACCAGTCTGGCTATATTAAAAGCATACGGAACCAAGTTGAGTCCAGCAATGTTGCCGCCATAGACATGAATGGTGTTATCGTGTAATTTCCACTTTGTATCAATTTCAGGTCATCTGGCATTTCAACGAACTACAAAGAAAATCCAATATTGAGCTTAATATTAACAAATGCTTTCGGACGATTTACATATATCGGTAGTAATTGGATCTTTCAATCAATAACAGAGCATTGTGCTGAACTATACCGAAAAGGATGTGATAAATATTAGCGCCAGTTCAGTTGTTTTAGTGTTTCCTGCATTTTTGTATATCATTAATTAACTTAATAAGTTGTACAAATATTCTATGTGGGGGTTGTTAGAGATAGATAAAAGAGTTGTCATTTTCGCTTAGCTAGTATATATTGAGACCAACTGCAACGCACATGCTTGTAATGTCCTTGTGGAAATGTGTTTTGGACCATAATCTGGTAAGTTATTTGAGGCATGATCCTCAGAATTATGATGGTAATTCCATACCATGTTGTAACCATTTTTTTCCTATTGACACCATTAATTGGAAATGTCATGAGTACTGTTTGAAATAACGCAAAAACGTGTGGTGTTACTTTATCTTGATATATAAATAGAAAAGTTAAAGCTATTTGTATGATAAAAGTTAAATTGATGTCATTGAACCTTGCGGTACCGAACCGTTCCAATGATTTTAAATAACCTCACAGCACCAACACACACAGAGAACGAAGGGATAGTCTGTCTGATGTATTTTGTACAAACACACAAGATACGTCAATAACATGTATTTAACGTTTAAATACTCTGGTCATGTCGTCTGAAACGTCCTGTTTGGGTATAGACTGCAACAACGCGCTCGTATTTGAAAGAAAAAAAAACGGAAGTGGTCAGTCAATCATTTAAATGCGCACCAAATGTTGCTTGGATATTTTGTGAAATCACCTCCTGAAACTGGAGCCTAGAACCGTGTATTGCGTGATGCTTTATTGGACGTTCCTCTGTGAATTCGGCAGCATGTGATGGCAGATGGGAGTGATAAACACAGTCTTGCTCTGACCAAGGGACAGAATAAAATCTACACGGATTGATGTGATTTGTTCAACTGCCAGTGTCATTTCAGGGCGTGCTGGATTTAGAATAGTGGGGAAAGCAAGCATACCCGATTGAGAACCATTGGCCAGCAGTCAGAGCCTTTTAACTGCCCTACACGGGATTCGAACTGGCGAACTGGAGCCTTAGGGACATCTTAACCATATGTCGACACATATTATCCATCTGGCCACAGTGTCCCCGAATCGCATGTTGCTTTACATTCTATGTATACTGCAACAATGCTGAATATGGATCTATTATAATTGTACGTAAACCGGAATTAGAGTAGGCTTGGCAAACCAGATAACGTGTTATCTATAGAAAGTTGTAGATGTAGGGATTATTCTGTCGACAGTTTGTGCTGCCGTATAGTTCATTTTCGTCATTTATTAATTTCCATTGGCAATTAAGTCTCAATATCAGCATATGTTAATCTATCTAAAGCGTCAGCTTCATACTGTGGTATATTACATTGGCGAGGTTTTACGTGAACAACACATCGAATTGCATACAAATTACAAATAACATTGCAGCGCAGTAATGATAGACGAATTTCATTACGATTGCTATATGCAGTCTCTCCTGCAGACAGGCTTCCATGTTAGACATTAATGTAATTACTGCCAGTAATGTATAATGTATGGATTGTGCAGGATACAATGGCTACCATTCGTGGCGTTGTTTATGGAGATATAGTGATAACCAGGGAAGTTGGTAATACACGTTATGTATACAGGAACTGTAGTCCGATGAAAGGACACTAGTTAATGTTTCAATATTTTGTTAATTACAGGGTGTAGTATAAGCTCCGAATTGGTAGCTCCATCTGTGTTCTTCAGTCAGTTTTGAGTGATTATGACATAAGGTCATATAACCTAGCATGGTGTATCGCTATCATTCTTTGAATGAATTACAAAAAATAAATAAATAGATAAAAAATAGTTTATATTTCCTACCCATAGACACATACAGTTTAACCTGTATTAACGACCACCTCTGTATAAATACCACGTTCTTATTTCCTTATGAATGTTTGCAGGATGTCAAATGGTAAATAGAGGTTACACATCGAGTGATATTTGGATATGGAATTTATTGCACACGAGTGAATTATGTTTTAAAAGGCGCGAGTGTGAAATAAATTGCATATCCAATAACCCAGAGGTGGGTGACCTGTTTCTACCAGAATGAAATCATCTACAAGAAGGCTAAAATAAGATAACGTCATTTGCCGACAGACCTGTATGCAAATAAGTATAGTGCTGTGATCATAAGCAAATAGGCATTCATTAATTTTCAAAAATCGTAATTGCTAAAAGAATATATTTATAACAAACATTTAAGTATGGACCATTGTTCCATGCATTCTTACTCACCGAATATCTTTTTGAATCTAGATTTCTATAGGTACTTGAACAATGAATGAATAGTTGTCTAACTACATTCGGACATATTTGTGACATCCACTTCCCGCCAAATAATCATCAATTTATTGTAAACCAAGTTTAAGTCCAGCCTAGAAGCGTTAATTCTACTGAAATCATCCCAGCGTCCCCGTACAGTAAGATATACCACTAAAAAGACGTTTATGAATTTCGAGTCAATAGTGTATGCTACGAACATGGAGATTCCGACGCCGTCACACATTCGTGCCAACAGCGATCGGAGTTCAGGAACATGACGTCAATGGATGATCGATGAAGTTAACAATTTGTGACGTAAAATGAGGAGAAAGGCAGTTCGGGTCAAAGTTTAAAATTCAGTCCAATCAAAAGACCGGAAGATGTTATTCCACCAGTGGACTATCAATATATTTATCCAACACACAGCACATTTATACCATGGCCTGAGAGTGGAATAACATGACGTATTGTGATAGAAACACGAATATCTGACATGTGTATAAAGGATAGGTATCATTTTAATGTTTTACCGTAAGTCGTGATAATCATATCAGAAACGATTTAATATTGTTCATAATTAGCATGACTACATTTTGCTGAGGAGGAAGTTTTTAATATGATAGTATGTTTCCAGGTGATAAACAATATATATGCATTCAAACTAGCAAGAAAACTGCATTGACGAAGGTTTTAACAAGACCAAATAGTACAACGCGTGATATGACAGATCCTTAACTATTATAGACAAGTGTCATCACTGTGGTTCCAGCGAAGGCGTTGCTGTATAGATCCGACCACGGATACAATTTGGGTGGTAAATGAGAACCCACTCTCTATTTACCATTACTCGTCCCAGCCTTCGATTGACTTCTCATATCAACACAGACGTACACAAATGGTTCCCTCCCAACAACAGATAACATGTCGTATCCCGCCGTGTCTATTTGAAAGTCATGCAACAGTATGCACTCTGGGTAATACCGCTACATCCAGACTGACGCTTTAATAGAGAAAATGATAACCGATTGCAAGGCCTCTTATACGATACATATCTTCCTTTAAAATGTAGAGTGGATATTCTCTTTAGACGCAGACGTCTGTACCTATTTAACTTACAGTCATCACACGTAGGATGTAATTTACTATCTCCATGTATATATACCTGCACATCATAGCATGCTATATGGCTCCTTCAAACATGTATGTGGACATGTAGGAAATGCCTCCTATTAGAGGATCATAAAATGTTGTAAAAGCCAACGCCTTAAGGGTTTTGCAACATTTTGTGATCCCAAGGGAAGGATATCCCCATCCTTTATGTCCATATATGAAATAGCATTGTTCTCTTCTTTCGAAATAATTTCGAAGAAAACTACGACAGCATGTAAATTATCCACACATGAGACTATAGTGATACACTCGTTATTTGCGTTCTATAGTAAAATGTGCGTTGGTTTTGAAAATGACGTTAGCATTTTACTGAAAAAATTATAATCATATTGATGCAGTGACGTCATGAGGTTGTGTTCCACGGATAACCATGCAATTCAGCCGCAGACGATATGAGTGTATTGCATGGAATAGACCAGTATTACACCCGTAGGTATGTAAGAAAATGTCATATAAAATAGTCATTGTTATATGTATGTAACCATTAGTAAACGATACAAAAACTATGCTTCCCCGCATTTGTTTCTTCTGAATATGAAGATTTCGAGGATTGATTTACATCAAATGCATGGAACAATGATACATATCCGAAGGCAGGCTTAGAGAGAAGGGTTGTTTCGCTTGCTTCATAGTTGTTTTGAATATACCATGAATTGATCAAGAAAGTTTTTTTATAAAACATGCAAAATAAGATAAACGGCGTATTATCAAATACGTTTATTTCTTATAATTATGTTGGTGTCGTTGCCTGCCGACCCAATGTCTCTCACAATGGCGCGAGTGTGATCTACATTTTATCCAACTGACTATTTGCCCTGCTGTATCTGAAGCCTATACCAATGTTGTGAAGCCCCAATTCCGATCCCGTACGTCTCGCTATCGTTTATATTTACATATCAGAGGGGAGACGGCTCCTCTGGGATGTATCTCGCTCTGCATTTAGCAGCAATGATCTCCGCCGAGCCTCCTATTTGGAGCTGTTCAGAGAACCTCAGTAGAAATACAGCTACATGGTGATATGATTTTGTTTTATGTGCTGTATGTAATGTATTATTCAATTGTTTGAAGGCTGTAATACATTATGTAGTTAGTTTGTGCTGGGATCAACCAAATTACCATTTATACAAACAGACATATCTTTTCCTTGTCAATACTTCATTGCTGTTTGGTAATTTTGGAGCTTGGTTTGAAATAATTGTTAGAGCTTTTCTCCGATAGCGCTACAATTGGAAGTATTTGTCTTTGAACTATGGTCTATGGTACCGATTACAGAGAGCTCGCCATTTGCATATATTGTTTTCAAATAAAGAGATTATATCCACTGTAACGAACCAAAATTATTTTTAATTCAATGATGTTACACATTTTAGTTTTTGATATGGATTCGTTATGGATTATTAATTATGCATTTGTGTCATGAAATTGATTTCTGTATCAGTATACACTTATATTCATCATACAAACTACCACAATGAGCATATTATAAAAAGCAATTTCCTCTCGCAGGGAAAACGTTTTAGAGGAAAACCCCGCAGGAATATCAAGTTTAGTAAATGGCGCATTGGAGCTAATGCCGCAAAGATAGATTTTCAACGAGAATTACACGTGAGAGTTATGATGAGCCTTGGGTGGCCTGTTCCACAAAATGTGACTAAATGTCGGATATAATAGATATGCTTGTCCTCAATCTATCCAAAACATTTTATAGACCTATAATATTCAATCTACGCCATCTGACTAGTATAAGTATTGGAGCCCAGGGACAGTAATTATGACCTGGAAATGACATGTCTTTATTACGTGTAATCTACTGTACAGTTGTGCTATGTGAAAATTTGTTTTACTCTCGTACCACTTCTTTTCTTGTAAATAACAAAGAGTACCTCAGGTATGACCAAATTAACGTAAATCAAGAGCCTACCCTCAAATTCCTGAATCCTATATTTAGGTTGTGGTATGATAGATTCAGCCTCTGTTCGCTTGATTATATCTGGGAAGAGTGTTTTCTGTTACTGCATATGTTCATTGTTTAATACCGAATGATTGATGCAATAGTCATCAAACTGGTTCATTGGAAATAGGATTGGTGGAGTCGCAATTGCACAAGCAATATCTTATGAGGATGGCATAATCAATATATGTATAAATCGTGGAGTAATGCAGAATTCGACTGACTGAGCCATCCTTTTATATAAATCTGTTCTTGGGGAGCATTTTTATACTACCGGGAAATTTGATAAATGGGACGAGATTTGGTTCAAGGCTTCCCATTCGCCATCCAACGTATGCCTGTCTCCAACTCTGTCAATTCAAAATTTTGATCTTAAAATGGAAATGAATTATTATACTGTGCTTTCACCACCATTCTCATCCATCAAAAACATTGACCGACTTCAAAAAAATATATGTTCGAAACACGCTATTCATATCCTACAATGACCGCGTCATCTTTCTCTGAAACGCTAACGGCTTTATCCCAACAACTGTTTCCCTCTATATGGCAACCAATAGATTAATAGGTACCTTAAAGATTTAAGTAGAAATGTAAGCACGTATGTTTGATATTGAATAAGATCATTGAAAAGGAAAATGATAATGGTATAGATACAATGTTTACGTCCCTATCGTTTCCTAAATCAAAAATGTACCTATTTAAGAGAGTTTAGCCAACACATTTTCGAAAACATTGTCAAGAGTGACGTCATCCATACTTATTTGTTTCTGCTTAGCAGTTGTTGTCTGATACGTCCTGCTGAAATATAAATCTTATAGAACAAAAATTCATATATATTAAATGTTTTTTTTTTTTTTTTTTTATATAATCATCTTTGTGCAGATTGAATTATATGATATATGTATTTAACATATCTTTGCAAATTCATGACCAGAATTCATATCTGGTTAAATTAAAAATGTAACGACATCCATATAATCATTTTTTGAAAATACATTTTTTCTGTACTACAAACCACCAGTTCACAATTACAACATGATAGATAAATGTCAATTTGTCTCGAGAACATTTTTATTGGCACATGAAATGCCGACTCCACCACTCCGTCGACGTTTTCGTTTATTATATTACCCAGGGTAATTGGAGTATACGTACTAGGGCGTGATGTTGTTATTCCTAACACTTAAAATTGGGCCAGTTTCGTGTAAACAAAATCATTGTCTGCCTACTGATGTAGAGCTATAACGGTCAGAGATATTGCTTGGTTGTAGTGATGATGTTATAAAATCTGTATGTGTTGTATTCATAATCAGCTATGTGTACTTGTTTGTTCCATAATGCATAGGCTGTCGACCATTAATGGCTGGCTCGACATGAATATTCTTTCTTGATGGAAACCCTGGGCATACAGCACTCTTGGTGATTCTCATGGAACGCTCTGTTAGTCAAATATTCTTCAATTTAGCTGAATATTAAAAGATGTAGTTAAATGTAACTATGTCGGAAAGTACTCGACCTATGAGTTTATTTGTTATTCATCGAATTTTCCATGAGTTTACATGTAAACCTGCAACATAACATTACTGGCTTTGTAAACCTGGACAGTACCTATGAAGAACGCTCTGTTAGTCAAATATTCTTCAATTTAGCTGAATATTAAAAGATGTAGTTAAATGTAACTATGTCGGAAAGTACTCGACCTATGAGTTTATTTGTTATTCATCGAATTTTCCATGAGTTTACATGTAAACCTGTAACATAACATTACTGGCTTTGTAAACCTGGACAGTACCTATGCAGAATGTCGATATTTAAACTGGACATGTTCATATTTTAGTAGTGATCATATGGTAGACATTTTGCGCTAATACTGTACATAACGGTGCCAGTTGCATTTTTTACAACTTTAAATGGCTATCATTACGTGTACGAATGTGTGAATCCATCACTGCGCTAACCTCTTCAATATCAATTTTACGCAAATATTTGCTTGCACTAAAATAAGTACACTGTACGTTTACAAAGAATTTGTGGACATATGAAGAATTGCATTCACAATAGAAAAGTTTTAGTTCCGTTCCAGGACGTATCAAAACCTAGGAAAAAGACTACTCAAGATGACATTACGAGGAAATATCAGCACTCGTTATTTAGCACTGATGGAGACTAACAGAACGAGACGCCACAGTAATTCACTAGGCATAGCCAATACACAAACTGTTGGATATTTAATGCATTATTAAAACAATATTAATTAGCTTGAACGATTTTGTAAACTGAAACCCATAGTCACGTGATCTTCGCGAATTAAGTGTCGAATATTAATAATGCATGTAATCTTTGATCTTGTTAATCAAGATATGGCTGGTTAGTGTCAAACGAGCAACACCGCGCCAGTTTGTCGTGTCTAAGCATTAGTATCTAACTAATGTACCCCAGTTCGTTATTACATTATTGAACGTAATAAAATGTTGATTGTAGAACCTATTGAACTTAAGTCAGCTCATTAACATCCAATAAAAAACACTGGAATTGACACGAATAACAGTGAAACCCGCATATCAACCTGGAGTTTAGTAGTATCATGTAAGTGAATGGGTATAGCAGGAAACATAGAAGAATTAACAATGCTTGTCCAGTGTTTATTTGTTTCGGATTTATGTATTTAGGCTATAACGCGCACAACTATCGTGCATTGTACTAAGTTGACGTAGTTGATTAGAACACGCTGTAACTTATTTACACCATGATAGGTAGGGATGTTTGTAGCAATGTGGAATTGTTGCTGTAGTGGTTTAAATCCTGTCAAACTTATTTATTTGAATCAGTTCAATAAGATATTGAGATACACAAGAGTCTTTTGATATTGAGTTTCCTGCTCTTATAGACTTTCGGTTTCTTGGGAATTGAACTGTCGGTTTTTGTTTTAAACCTCTATAGGTAGGGCATGTCCTGATGTTACACCTCTTTAAGACAGCACTACAGAGTGGGCGAATAGTCTACCTTAATGTGTCACAATGCTATACTTTTTTTACTCAAACAAGTCCATGAAAATATCGTACTAAATACAACATTAAGCCAAGTTGGATGAGTATAGTTTCCCGTTCCTTTAGAAAGCGCTGCGTTTAACATTGATGTGTCAATTCCATGAATAACATATTTGCCGGTAGCATAGAAAGGTGTTCAAAGATACAACATAAATTGTTGTTTTCAATAAAACAACCACACACGTTCCATCCCATAGATCCTAACCTCCCAGTATGGTTAAATTCAACTATTTTAGAAATGTTATATTTTAACAGGATTAGTTATGGACAATGTCTCTATTGTTTATGTGGCGATTGCATTAGTCTGCAACACTCAATATAGGAACCATTATCACTGCTATAACGCACATCACATAATATAAATCAGTTGTTGTCTGATTTGTGTGGGTATCGACAATCCATCGGATCAAGTATACACAGATATTAAGTGGATTGAACTCCACCTTTCTAGTCTACCGTGATTACGTGTTACATCTTTACTTTTATTCAGCAATTTATATCTAATATTCGAGCATGGACAATCAAGGCAGTAAAGAAGTTTATCACTTATACCGAGTCTTTGAATCATTTAGCAGCATAAACTGACTAAACGGGACTCGTTACAGCTAACATTGGGCACGGATACATTGCATTATTTCCTTCCACGTGGTAAGCTTTGCTCGATCAGATTACAAGACAAGTTTATCTGCTAGGTCAATGCTATTTGATATTTCCTGGGATGGAGTTTTGTTTTTATTATTCATTTTAACATATTACAAAACAAATGTATTTACCACTGTTGTTTCTGTGAGAAAGGGTATACACCAATTCCGATGTATAAGTCACTACCAGGACATTGATTACAATCATACAATTTAACCATACAGTACGAAACAACTGTTCATGAGTTAGCTATGACAAATGACAACAGAAAAATTGTTACATAATTGACTCAATTCCAGAATTTTAAAAAATTGCCAATTGTAAATTTAGTCACCTGGTTGAAATATGTACAAAACACGATTATGAACTAAAGCAATCGCGGGTAAGGATAAAGCATTTACTATTTTTATTGGTGCAATGTTGTCAAAATACCTATCCAAGTTGTTGAAGTATTCTTCATTGCCAAGATATCTTGTTACCGAGATGGAATGATTAATCTCGAATCTTATTTTGAATTGGATCTCGATGTGTGCCAGTGACAATTAAACAATGGTATATATAAAATGTTGCTTATGATAAGACATGAAGTGTTCCGGATAAGCATTATACAGTGCAATACTCCAATTCGGAACCTACTCACGTGGGAGTAGGTACGTTTGAAAACATAAATATCTGTGTATGCCGTCTGATAATTTCGCATTTATCGACGTTTGCTGATGGAAAGGCTGCCACTCACATGGGGCGGAATAAAAACTAGTACGATAAAATCGTAAAACATCATTCCGTTTTTGATTGAATCTGTGAATTTACGACCCCCCTATTTGAGTTAATGCGTACCGATATTTCAAAAAGTACAAACTCTTGTGCCTTGTATAGAGGCCAACACAACAAACCATCTCGATAAACCATGATTTGAATTAATAATGCTGTCTGTCAAAGCATGCATTGTACAGCCTAAGATGAAGTAATAGTTGGCTGTGTTGGACGTGGATTAATACGCCTATCACTCTGTTTTGACGTTTATTACATGATATCTACCTATAGAATATCTATCACTCGGCTTTGACGGTCTCCCTTTGATATAATGTACCGTTAGAGTATGTATTCTGTAAACCGTTTTTTTTTTTTTTGGATTTATGTTATATATGGACCGAATTCCTACAGATACAACAACCACGCTCCCTCAGCATCAAAAGTGTATTCGAGTATGTGAAGTAAACACCAGTTATTTCTAATCTTACATACTAAAATATTACTACTATACTCTGGTGTGGTAGAAATGAAAAATAAATAAATTATAAAGCGAATATTGAAAAAAAGTAATAATATTTGCATGTAGATTCGATTTTTTTCTGAAATACATATCTAATAATTTATTATTTATAATTGCACTCATAAATTACGTCACGGACATCGATATTCCGCTAAAAAATAAAAAAAAAAATAAAAATTGTTCAAGATATGTTACTGTTCACGTAGAGGGAAATAAAGAAAAATGATGTTTTTATTCCTTTTTTCAATTCAAGACA